>NC_066580.1:151205697-151505697 GCF_024323335.1 Lathyrus oleraceus
TGTAGGTGTTTGTGCTAGATATCAAGCTGAACCAAAAGTCAGTCACATAAACCAAGTGAAAAGGATACTGAAATATGTCAATGACACTAGTGACTATATGATGTTGTACACTCATGGATCTGGATCTATGCTGATTGAATACTATGATGCTGACTGGGTTGGAAGTGATGATGACAGGAAAAGCACATCAGGAGGATGTTTCTTCTTGGGAAACAACTTAATATCATGGTTTAGTAAGAAATAAAAGTGTGTGCCTCTATCCACTGCTGAAGCTGAATATATAGCAGCTGGAAGTAGTTGTTCTCAACTGGTTTGGATGAAACAGATGCTGACTAAATACAATGTCACGCAAGATATCATGACATTGTACTATGACAACCTGAGTGCTATAAATATTTCTAAAAATCCTATTCAGCACAGCAGGACAAAACATATTGATATTCGTCATCATTTTATAAGAGAACTTGTGGAAGAGAAAATCATAGCCCTGGAGCATGTTACTACTGAAATGCAATTAGCTGATATATTTACAAAGGCTTTGGATGATAATCAATTTGAATGTCTAAGAGGGAAATTAGGGATTTGTATCTATGAGAATTTATAGCAATTAATTTGGAGTGGAAAAGGTAATAAAAATATTGACTGCCCACTTAAAATAAAGTGCCCCATTTATGGTAAATCATCACCTAGTATTGGAACTTCCATCTATAGTCTTTTCACACGCAACCTCTACTCAAACATTTCCACCTTCCTTCAACTTCAACAACCTTCTCTGCTAGGGCAACATAAACCTTTCCACAAGAACAACAAGATGTCACAACATCCTTCACCATCTGGTTCTAAAACTACCAAACCTGCGCACAAAGCTAGAACGCCCTCTACGGACTTTCTTAATGAAGACATTTTGGACGTGATTCCCCTATCAGCCATTCCAGAAGATGCTCCTGGTTCATCCTCCATTGTATGCCATACTCAAGGTAACAATTCTAATACCCCTAGCTCTAAGGATGACATGCATCATACTGATCGTGTCATTAGAAATCTTGTCACGAGGATCCTCAATGAAGGACACTCTGTAAAGGGAGTTTCTACTCCTCTATCAAGAAGGGACCCCTCTCTTGAGGTTGGACCTCACAGTGAGAAAGATGATGATTCATCTAGGTCTGAAAAAGATATAGCTGTTGAAGGATTATGCTCTTTAGGGCAAACTTTGCCTAGTAAGAAATCTGTAGCATCACCTACTGCCAATGCTTCTCAGTCTAAGAAGCATGACTCTGCTAAGAAGGTGATTGACCTAGAAGTTAAGAGTTCGGATGATGAAGATGACAACTTGCTTCATCACTTGAAGCCTAGTGTGGCTAAGAGGATGAAGACCAGAAAGGGTAAGTCTGTGGCTGAGATGATGACAACCAAAACTGCTAAGAAGGCTACTGCTGTAGGCCCCTCAAAGTCTTGGAGCAAAGTGGAGGTGAAGAAGAGAAAAGTAAGAGAAAGTTCTGACTTAGATGAAGATGTTGAAGAAGATATCCCTGACATCTCTCCTGTCAAGAGGTCAACTGTTAGGAAATCCCCTACAAAAGTTGTTGTTGTACACTTGGATAATATTTCCTTCCATCTTGAAGATGGAAGAGCAAAATGGAAGTTTGTAATCCAAAGAAGAATGGCTGTGGAAAGAGAACTGGGCAAGGATGTTGTGGAGGTTAAAGAGGTCATGGATCTGATTAAATCTGTTGGATCAATGAAAACTGTTACTGGGTTATCTCAGTGTTTTGAAGGTATGATTAAAGAATTTGTGGTGAATATCCCTGAGGACATTGCTGATAAAAACAATAAAGAGTTTTGTAAGGTGTTTGTTAGAGGGAAGTGTATCAATTTTTCTCCAACTGTGATTAATAAGTTTCTAGGAAGAGGAACAGAAGGTGCATGTAAACTAGAAGCCACAAATAATGAGGTCTGTAGGGAAATAACTGCTAGACAGGTCAAGGAGTGGCCTAGCAAAAAGCATTTCCCTACTGGAAAGCTAACTGTGAAATATGCTATCTTGCACAAGATAGGGTCAGCAAATTGGGTACCAATCAATCACATCTCTACAATCTTAAATTCTCTTGAAAGGTTCATATTTGTTGTTGGAACCAAGCTGAATTTTGATTATGGTAGATTCATGTTTGAACAAATTGTGAAACATGCTTCTACAAATGCAGTGAAGTTGCCCATAACTTTTCCCTCAATGATTTGTGGGATCATTCTGAGCCAGCAACCTAGAATTCTGAGCACAAATGATCTTCCTAGTAGAAGGAAACCCCCTCTATCAGTTCATTACAAATTGTTTGAAGGCAGTCATGTCAATGACATTGTCATGACATCTGCTGTGAAGAAGACAACCTCAAAAGGTGATCTGATTGCTGAATTGAAAGAAACTTGTAAGGAATTGGAGACTGGGGATAAGGGTAGCTAAAGCCAGGAAAGAAGCTTTGGAGGTTCTGATTGATAGCTTGGAGCAAGTTGATAGAGATAATGTTGGACAGGCCAAGGAAACAGAAGCCCAAACCACTAGTGAGAGGTCTGAATCTCAAGATGAATCAAGTGGCAGTTCTGGTTCTGAAGCTGATGAAGATGCAAGCTCCTTTGAATAGTTTTGTTGCAGTTGTCCCCCATTGTTCTGATGGTGTGCTGTTCTGGATGTTTTTTTTTTGCAGTCATGTTTTGATGCCTTGATGTATTTTTTTTGGGTTCTTTTTTATTTCTCTGGATTTTTATCTCAGCTTGTTAAACTGTGTATATTTATGGTTCTGTAACACCAAACAATATGTTTTGACATTCTATGTGACATTCTGGTTGACTAATAGACATTTATTTTGTCTCATTGGTCTCTTTGGTCTCTTTTGGCTAAAAGGGGGGAGAAGTAGCTAAAGGAGCTGTAGCTAAAGTAATTATGCTATAAACAGATGACATATGACAGATGATATTGAAGATGATATATTATGGAGATAATCTGTTTAGTACATGTGTTATTGAAGGAGATGTTAGATGAGGAGATGTATGTTACAGGTGATGTTGAAGGTGATGTCTGTGTTGAGCAGACTGAGGGGGAGGAAGAGCACAAGCGCATGTGTGTTTAATATATGTTTACTAGTTGCTATCTTAGCTAGTAATGTGTGTTTTATAACTTCTACTGCTAAATCTGATACTGTGATTTTACTCTTGTGAACAAATGGTCTGATGTATGTTTTAGCCAAAATTTGCCAAAGAGGGAGTTTGTTGGTTCTATGTGTTGGCAGCAATTTTGGTAAAACCTAGAGTGTTCACAAGTTGTCACAAGTGTTGTCTTGACATAAGATAATATGTTCCTGTTGGGTGTTTAAAATGTGAATGTGTAGGATTTTGCTGAGATGTCAGACCCGATGTCATGACATCTGTATACAGAACATTCAGTCTGAATGTTATGTATTGTGTGATTGCGTTTTTTATGCTAATCTTGTTGGTGTAAGCCCTAGAGGCCAATACTTTTGGTACTTGTATCGAATTATTTATTAATAATAAAAGGCATTTTCTTTATTATGGTTGATTAATAAAGTCCCTAGAATAGATAGTCCGTTTAATGTATTAAGTGTGACTTAATCATGAGAACACATTAAACATAAGGGCACTGTTCTTAAAGTATCCGTAGTCGAGCTTTAATGTGAAGTGGGATAACATTAAAGAATTAAGACTATTATGTTTGTAGACTGATGATCACATCTCTTGGATCATGGATAAAGAGTTATCAAGTCTTAAACATAGGTATGAATATTAGGAGTAATATTTATACCGGATTGACCCGCTATGAGAATACTATATAGAAAGTTATGCAAAGTGTCATAAGTTATTCTCATGGTGATAATAGTGTATACCACTCTTCGACCTGAAACCACTATGGACCCTAGATGTAGAGTCGAGTGCTTTATTGCTGATCCAACGTTGTCCGTAACTGGATAACCATAAAGACAGTTGATGGGTACTCCACGAAGCATGCTGAGGGACATGAGTGTCCTAGATGGAATTTGCCAATCCTGCGTAACAGGATAAATGTCTATGGGCCCAATATTGAACTGGACAAGGGTGACACGGTCTATACCTTGTGTTCAATATAGACATAAGGGCAAAGGGGTAATTATACACATAATTATTATCACAGGAGGTTTTGTCAGATCACATGATATTTTCGTGACTTGGGTAGCAGTGATGTGTTGCTAGATACCGCTCACTGTTTATTATGTTAAATACGTGATTTAATATAATTGCCAATGCCGCGAAAACCTATAGGGTCACACACAAAGGACGGATTGATGAGAGATAGAATAATTAAGGAACATCGTAAGGTACGGTGTACTTAAGTAGAATACAAAATATGGTAAGGTACCAAATACTTAAGTGATTTTGGCATTTTATGAGATATGGGCCAAAATGCACTTAAGTGGGCTTTTTGGCTTGAAGCCCACACAAGTGGTTCTATAAATAGAACCCCTTGGGTAGAAGCATTGTAACTCACTGAGACAGAAAACACAACTGAAGAGTTGGAATTTCGTATCTCTCTCTCTCACTCAAAGCCTTCATTCATAATAGCTAGCACTGCGATTGAAGGAATCCGTTCGTGTGGACTGAGTAGAGACGTTGTCATCGTTCAACGTTCGTGATCGTCCCGTGGATTTGTATCAAAGGTTTTGATCATTATCAGAAATCTGCACCAAAGGTTTGAATCACCACAAGAGGTAACGATTCTATCACTGATCATGCCCATTCGTAAGGATCACTAAATGGAGAAATTTTTAAATTCCGCTGCGCCTTGGATGGCAATTCTCCATCAGTGGTATCAGAGCCACTTACGAAACCATGAATCTGATAACTGTTTTTGTTCTGTAATAATATGATTAAAGACAGAATGAATCAAAGGTTAAATTGAGATCGATCAAGTTACATATATGTGATATATGTAATCCTGATGCAAAATACATTATATATGATATAGTGTTCTCGTTTCGTTCATTCAAACCCTCAATGATTGTTTTCCTTTGAGCGATCAATGGTTGTTTGCTTCTTGATCCGACATTAGTATGGTGAAGCAATGACGTGTTGATCAATCATACTGAATTAACAATCAAGATGTGTTTGACGGTCTGAAATTGGTGCATCAGGGTTAGTGACGGCACAAGGGTTGTGTTGTCAAAGAGTTATGCGATTGGGGTTTGATTGCACAAGAGTTGTGCGTTCTAAACACTTTTTCGAACAGTGTTAACCGGTTAACGCGTATGGTTAACCGGTTAACACAATACGAAATAAATTTTTTTAATTTTCAAACAGTGTTAACCGGTTAACGTATTTGGTTAACCGGTTCACGCAAGGCGGAAAACAGTTTTCCAAGAAATTTTTCAACAGTGTTAACCGGTTAACGCATATGGTTAACCGGTTAACGCAAGGCAGAAAAGAATTTTCTAAAAGTTTTCAAACAGTGTTAACCGGTTAACGCATATGGTTAACCGGTTAACGCAAGAAAAAATTCACTCGTTCGGCTAGAAAAAGTGCTTTGAAGTATCAAGTGTTGATACGAAAAACGACGTCAATTTTAAATGAATTGTTCATTAAAATTTTCGAGCAGGGGCGCTGCCCCTTCGACCCCGCAAGGACCGTCCGCTGACCGGGCAGCGGAACACCCGTTCCCACTGTCCGGGCAGCGGACCCCCGGCTAACTCTGCGTAGTGTGATCGGTCGTCGAAATTTAATTTGATTTTAATTAATTAAAGGAATTAATAATAATAATAATAATAATAATAATAATAAAGTGTTTATTATTGTCTTGTGGTGATCGGTTATGGCCTTAGTTTTCCTTTGTTTTGTTTTGGGTTTTTTAAATACGACTTGCGTGTCGTGCCTCTCTCTTAATCTCCCAAATGTAACTTCTTTTCTCATCTCACTCCCTTGTATGTAAAACGAGTTTCTTTCATGTAATGTAATGATATGAAGAAAGCAAAGAAGTCAGTGCCAAAGGAGGACAACCTTGAAGATCTTGCTTGGAGAAGCTTAGATCGTTGTAGGTTAGCTTAGGTTCTCTCATTGGCTTGGGAGAACAATTGCGCTAGGGGCCATAACTGTTTCATTATGTATGTATGTATGTTGATGCATGTGAATGTATGTTGATGCATGTGAGAGACGGTTTATATGATAAACAAGCCGGTGAGATCAGAAAAATAGCAATTCCCTCAAATTAAATATTAAGTTTATGCTTTCCAAGTTTTAACACTCATCAAGACTAGTAATGGATAATGTAGGTTTCGCCTACGCGAGGTGCATGATCTATATATTAGTAAGGTGCGATGGGATAATTGTAATATCCAACTGTTAAAACAATGGGTCAAACTTAACTAAACAAATTATGAGAATATTATATATGTTTGCTTTCCAAGTTTTAGCACTCATCAAGACTGGTATCGAATAATGTAGGTTTCGCCTACGTGAGGTGCATGTTTTGTATTAGTTAAGGTGCGATGGGATAATTGTAATATCCAACTACTAAAACGATGAGTCAAACTTGATTATAATTTTCTTATATATGCTTAGAAGCAAGAGTTGGGAATAATCCATATGATGGATTGGAATAAGGAGTTATTCACCCAATTGAAATTTTCGAGAGTTGTATGAGATACAATTGGAAGGAGTTCCTACCTAAATAACCTAGTTTTGTGTAATCCGCCTACGCGGACTTAGAACGAAGTGAAATATGGATCTCGACCCACTAGAAAATCTTCCAACGGGATTTTCCGAATCAGATGATGAGGGTCATTTGTTTTGAGTAAAATAGTGGGAGCATGTTTAATTAAAAGGCCTAATTAAATATGTCAATGATACTTATATTTTTCATTAATCCTTGTGTAGATTACCATGACAGCAAACACCTCTAACAACATCTTGCGATCAATCCTTGATAAGGAAAAATTGTCTGGGACAAATTTTCTGGATTGGCACCGAAACCTGAGGATTGTCCTCAAACATGATAAAAAGCTGTATGTCTTGGAGACACCTGTTCCTGAAGAGGAACCTCCTAGTTCTGCACCTAAGGCAGAAAGAGATGCTTATAAGAAGCATGTTGATGATGCCAATGAAACTGCTTGTCTCATGCTGGCTACCATGAACTCAGAATTGCAAAAGCAACATGAGAACATGTCAGCATTCGATATGATCGAACACCTGAAGTTGCTCTATCAAGAGCAAGCAAGGCATGAGAGGTTTGAAGTTTCAAAAGCCCTTTTTCAAAGCAAGTTAGCTGAGGGAGCCCCTGTAGGTCCCCATGTACTCAAGATGATTGGGTATGTGGAAAACCTTGAGAGATTGGGTTTTCCCCTCGAAAAGGAACTTGCAACTGATTTGATCTTGCAATCGTTGCCAGATAGTTTCAGTCAATTTGTCCTAAATTTCAATATGATTGATATGGACAAATCTCTTCCTGAACTACTCGCGATGTTAAGAACTGCCGAGCAGAATCTGAAGTCAAAAGGAAAGTCCATTATGATGATCGGAAATGGAAAGAGACAGAACAAAAGGCCCACTAAGCAGAGTGATAAGGGGAAGGGCAAGGAAGTTGCCAATCCCAGACCCACTGCTGCTTTGAAGCCTAGTGGAGGCATAGCAAAAGAAGGCACCTGCTTCCATTGCGGTAAGACCGGACACTGGAAGAGGAACTGCCCAAAGTACCTGGAAGATAAGAAGAATGAAGTAGAGACTTCAACTTCAGGTATTTTTGTTATTAATTTATCTACTTCTGCATCATGGGTATTAGATACTGGATGCATTTCTCACATTTGTACAAATGTGCAGGAACTAAAAAGGAGTAGAGATTTGGCAAAAGGTGAAGTCGACCTACGAGTTGGCTATGGAGCAAAGGTTGTTGCTTTAGCCGTAGGAACTTTTGTATTGACTTTACCTAGTGGTTTAATAATTCAGTTAGAGAACTGTTATTATGTACCTGCAATTAGCAGGAATATTATTTCCATTGCTTGTTTGGACAAGTTTGGTTTTTCATTTATAATAAAGAACAATTGTTGCTCAATTTATTTGAATGATATATTCTATGCTACTGCACAAATGAACAATGGACTATATGTCCTTGATCTTGAAATGCCTATTAATAACATTAATACAAAAGGGTGAAACCTAACGAGTTAAAACCAACTAGGTAAGAATATTAAAACTCTTCGATCAGATCGAAGTGATGAGTATTTAATCCTAGAGTTTGATGACCATCTGAAAGAGTGTGGGATCCTATCCCAACTTACTCCTCCTGGAACATCCCAATGGAAGGGTGTATCTGAGAGAAGAAATCGAACCCTGTTGGACATGGTCCGATCCATGATGAGTCACACCAATCTTCCAAACTCCTTTTGAGGACATACACCATTGACATCAGCTTACACACTTAACCGTGTTCCATCCAAAAGGTTGAAAAGACACCATATGAGATATGGAGTGGTAAGAGACCACATATGTCTTACATGAAGATTTGGGGTTGCGAAGTTTATGAGAAACGACAAATTTCAACTAAGCTTGAGCCCAAATCTGACAAATGCTTATTTGTGGGGTATCCTAAAGAAACAAGAGGATATTATTTCTACAATCCTTCTGAGGGCAAAATGTTTGTCGCTCGAACTTGAGTTTTCCTAGAAAGGGATTTTATTTCCAAAGGAATCAGTGGGAGGAAAGTAGAACTTAAAGAAATTCAAGAATCACAAAGTATCGATACACCTATGGAGGAATTAGAGCAGGAAACACAAGTAGTTGTGTAAGAGCAACCTACTCAAGTAGAACAAGACCAGCGTAGGTCAGGCAGGATACGTCACCTACCTGAGATATATGGATATCTGATCAAGGTGATGTATTACTCATGGATCAAGATGGGCCTATGACCTACTCATGGATCTTCGTTCTGATGAAACAGTAAAACTGTATGGATTCATCAAGAATGAAGATGAGCCTCATGTCTACAAGAAGGTTAGTGGAAGCATGATTGTATTCCTCGTATTATATGTAGATGACATATTACTCATTGGAATCGATATCCCTACCCTGCAACAAGTAAAGTCTTGGTTGGGGAAATGCTTTTCTATGAAGGACCTAGGTGAAGCAGCCTATATATTAGGAATCAGAATCTATAGAGATAGATCACAAAACTGCTTAAGTCAGAGTACATACATAGACAAAGTGCTGAGACGCTTTAATATGAATGATTCCAATCTGGTTATGTGTTTTGCTTAAATGGTGGCACTGTGAGCTTGAAAAGTTCAACGCAAGATGCAGTTGCTGATTCTACAACTGAGGCCGAGTATATTGATGCCTTAAGGGCAGCAAAGGAATCTGTTTGGATCAATAAACTTGGCATAGTCCCTAGCATTGTGGATCCCATTGGTCTCTATTATGATAACAATGGTGTTATCGCACAAGCTAAGGAGCCTAGATCTCACCAACGATCCAAACACATACTTAGGCGTTGTGCGAAAATATGTAAAGTACCTACACTTGACAATATAGTTGACCCACTGACAAAGCCTCTTGTGCAGCAGAAGCATGATGGCCATACTAGATCAATGGGCATACGGGGTATGCCTAATTGGCTCTAGTGCTAGTGGGAGATTGTTGGTGTAAGCCCTAGAGGCCAATACTTTTGGTACTTGTATCGAATTATTTATTAATAATAAAAGGCATTTTCTTTATTATGGTTGATTAATAAAGTCCCTAGAATAGATAGTCCGTTTAATGTATTAAGTGTGACTTAATCATGAGAACACATTAAACATAAGGGCACTGTTCTTAAAGTATCCGTAGTCGAGCTTTAATGTGAAGTGGGATAACATTAAAGCATTAAGACTATTATGTTTGTAGACTGATGATCACATCTCATGGATCATGGATAAAGAGTTATCAAGTCTTAAACATAGGTATGAATATTAGGAGTAATATTTATACCGGATTGACCCGCTATGAGAATACTATATAGAAAGTTATGCAAAGTGTCATAAGTTATTCTCATGGTGATAATAGTGTATACCACTCTTCGACCTGAAACCACTATGGATCCTAGATGTAGAGTCGAGTGCTTTATTGCTGATCCAATGTTGTCCGTAACTGGATAACCATAAAGACAGTTGATGGGTACTCCACGAAGCATGCTGAGGGACATGAGTGTCCTAGATGGAATTTGCCAATCCTGCGTAACAGGATAAATGTCTATGGGCCCAATATTGAACTGGACAAGGGTGACACGGTCTATACCTTGTGTTCAATATAGACATAAGGGCAAAGGGGTAATTATACACATAATTATTATCACAGGAGGTTTTGTCAGATCACATGACATTTTCGTGACTTGGGTAGCAGTGATGTGTTGCTAGATACCGCTCACTGTTTATTATGTTAAATACGTGATTTAATATAATTGCCAATGCCGCGAAAACCTATAGGGTCACACACAAAGGACGGATTGATGAGAGATAGAATAATTAAGGAACATCGTAAGGTACGGTGTACTTAAGTAGAATACAAAATATGGTAAGGTACCAAATACTTAAGTGATTTTGGCATTTTATGAGATATGGGCCAAAATGCACTTAAGTGGGCTTTTTGGCTTGAAGCCCACACAAGTGGTTCTATAAATAGAACCCCTTGGGTAGAAGCATTGTAACTCACTGAGACAGAAAACACAACTGAAGAGTTGGAATTTCGTATCTCTCTCTCACTCAATGCCTTCATTCATAACAGCTAGCACTGCGATTGAAGGAATCCGTTCGTGTGGACTGAGTAGAGACGTTGTCATCGTTCAACGTTCGTGATCGTCCCGTGGATCTGTATCAAAGGTTTTGATCATTATCAGAAATCTGCACCAAAGGTTTGAATCGCCACAAGAGGTAACGATTCTATCACTGATCATGCCCATTCGTAAGGATCACTAAATGGAGAAATTTTTAAATTCCGCAACGCCTTGGATAGCAATTCTCCATCAAATCTATGTGTGATTGATGAGATGATTGAACGCGTCATTCAATCAATAATTACAACCAGATTGACTTATTTTCTAACGAGATATTATCAGCTGTCATGAGAAGATATGAATGGAAAATAGTTTTAGGGTTTTATGATGTCCAAGCCCAGCCAAACACTTCTATATAAAGGGCGTGGAAAACCTGGTTTTATACACAAGAAATAACGAACGAAATATTGAGAGAGAATAAGGGTTTTAATCTTGTGTGGTCGTGTGTATTGTGAGCCATTCATTCGTCCATAGATGATTCAATTGGACTGACTTTTGAGTTGTAATTTGTCCACTCTAAGCTTTGAAGCATGAGTGTGTGTTTACTTGGTTGAAGCTTTTAAGAAAGATCAAGTATGTGTTTTTGAAAAGTGTCTTCTTTTTATTGTAATACTTGTTTTACATCATTGTTGTGATTGAGGGGGAGTGAGTAGGATCTCATATCTAAGAGTTCTTAGGTAGAAGTCGCACGGGTAGAGATTAGGTGAAAAGTCTGTAACTTGAAGTTGTTTACTGAGAGTCTTTGAACTAATTATGTTTAGTGGATTTCCTTCCTGGCTTGGTAGCCCCCAGACGTAGGTGAGTTTACACCGAATTGGTTTAACAATTACTTGTGTCACTTGCATTACTATTCTTTATCTTTTATCCTGTTTATATTATTCAGATATTAGTGTCGTGACATTACCTTTGACATCTCATATCTGATACCAGAATTTCATGAACTCATCAGTAAAGATAATACAAACATCTCGGATGAAGTATGCAATAACTAGTCTACCATATTGAAATCACTCTTCTTAATCAATTTCAACACTTCATCTTGATCAACATTCTGATTCACACTGATGGATTGGCCAATCTGCATAACAAGAGTTTTCGCTTGAGTTGATTTCTCTATCACTACCTCTTCAGTCCTCTTAGGAGCTGCAACATCAAATGCTCGACCACTTCGGGTCACACCACTTACATCGACAATGTTTACAACAGACGAGAAAGCAAGAATATGCATCTTTTTACCGTCTTCCACCATGGTAGCACTATACTTGTAAGGAACAACTTTATCAGACTCGTAAGGCGTAGGACCTGCCAAACGAATGATCAACAAAGAAACAACAAACTTCTGACCATTATATGCAATCACAATTGGTTCTGGGAGATTGAAATGGGGGACTATGACGTTCACCTCATGCTCATCTTCATTTTTGTCCCTTGTAATATGAATAAGATTTTGATCCAGCGTTTCTTATAAGTCTCTTTTTACCACAACACGTCCTCAGAGATCTCTGGAACAAACATGACAAGAAGCATGATCATGTTCATAATAGCTCAACTCGCACAAAGTTGCATGCATTTCGACCAAGGATCTTCTGATCAGATTGACATCAAAAACTCGGTACTTTCCTGGACACCCTTCAACCATATTCACGGTTGCACCACCATGTTTGGGCAATGGATTAACTTGTACATTAGGACTAGAGTCTTCAAAAGACAAAATACCACTTTGCATTAACCTTCTCACTTCAGCTTTCAAAGCGAAATAATTTTCAATATCATGATCGGGTGCTCCTTAATGGAATGCACAATGATGATTAGGTTTATACCATCACATAAGCTATTTCGGAACAACTGGTGGAGTTCTTGTTTGCACCAAATTCTTATGTATTAAAGCAGGAAACAACTCTGTATAGGTAGTTGGAATTGGATCAATTTGCGTGGGCCTATAGGCATGATTCTGTCAATGTTATTGATTGATACGTTGTTGAAAATGCGGTTGATAACTCGGTGATACTTGAACAACTAAAGTAGAATTAATAACTAGAGTTACTGATGCCATATGCTGATGATGTTGACTGTTCCTCAGAAATCTCCTACGTTTCTCCTGCGAGATATCATTAGCATCATGTTCCTTCTTCTTGGGTAATCCATTCCCATACTTTCTGGAACTGTCAGATGAACCACCTTCTTTCAATAGTCCCTCACAAACACCTTCTAATATCAAACCCATATTTACCATCTCGGTAAAATCACTAGGAGCGCTTGCAACCATTCGGGCATAATAAAATGGACTCAACGTCTTCAAGAATAACTTTGTCATTTCCTTTTCTTCCAACGGAGGACTAACCTACACAACAATCTCGCGCCATCTCTGTATGTACTCCTTGAAAGTTTCTTTATCCTTTTGGGACATAACGTGGAGTTGATCTCAAGTGAAAGTGATGAAATGACAAATCTTTGTCTCATGGCAAATCACAAGAAAAAGAATGTAAGTTATTCCAAATATGAATTTATTGATAAAATGTATTTTTCTGATTTACAAATTGCTTTTGAAAATTTACATGGATAAGCAATATATGCTTTTAAAAGGTTGGCTTTTAATAAAAGAATATTTTCATACTTAGAAGCAAAAGTTATAGAAACGAAAAAATAAATGAAAGCTCTTATGAAAACCATGTTAGATGCTACAAAAGCTAAAGTTAAGGATGATAAGTCTTCTTGTTTGGTTATGAAACTTGTCACATTTGAAAAAAATAGATTATTACTCTAAAACCAAATTGAGCAAGGCTTTAGAATCAAAAGTTACCTTCGCTATTGATCCAACAAAATATAAAAGATCTTTAAGCGTACCGTATAAAAAGTAAAAGTTTGTTGAAGAATTTATGCATGTTACTTTTGATGAATCTTATTCGATAAGTGTTGAGAAATGTATTTCTTTTCATCATGTAGGCGTATCTTTAAAAGACATACTCAAGGACACCGAAGAAGGAATTGATCAACCTGAAGCGGTGAAACCTGGAAAGGAGGAAGATGACGATCCAAGATGAGTTAAATCAATTTAAAAGAAATGATGTGTGGGATCTTGTACCACCTCCGCAAGATCATTAAGTTATTGACACTAAGTGGGTTTTTAGAAATAAATTGGACAAAAATAGAGTGATAACAAGGAATAAGGTTCGAATAGTAGCTCAAGGATATAACCAAGAGGAGGGCTATAAGATATACGTCATATTGGTCGACACATACTGAGTTGTTTGAAAAACCAATTTTTTTGTCCATTTGAGATCGACACAGAGAAGCAACAATGCTTCTATAGGTTGACACATGATTCCTAGAGGTTGACACATACGGTCTAAAATTCAAAAAAACTTGTTAATTTTTTTAAATTATGTTTTTTTTCCTTACACACACACACACACACGCACACGCACACGCACACGCACACGCACGCGCACACGCACACACACACACACACACACACACACACACACACACACACACACACACACATATATATATATATATATATATATATATATATATATATATATATATATATATATATATATATATATATATATATTCATGTATCATTTTCAAAATAATTAAAACAAAGAATATACAAAGAATTTTCTTATCATTTTTAACCTTTTTCTATGCATACACACAACAACTACACATAATCATTTTTGTTAGGTGCCATCTAGATACAAGATTGATAAGGTTCAGTTTATGATTGGTGTAATCTTATTGAGTTGAGTATTCTTTGGGGGTTTCATTGATAAAACCAATTAGGACTTTTCCTCCGAGATCAAGGATGATTTGGGTTTTTTTTGCACAACTCTTTGCAATTTGGATTTAGTTAAGTGAAAGCTTTGAAGAAAGATTTCTACCAAAGGAGTAGCGGAACCAGATGATCAATTGGAAGACTTGGGGCAAGATTTTACAATTTAGGTTCAGTTGAGTGAAAATTTTAAAGAAAAGAGTTTCTGTTAAAGGAGTAATGGAATCGAAGGATCAATTGGAAATATTGTGTCACTTGATCTTGCTTAAGATTAAGGGAAAAGAAGAAGATATAATCAACATCAAACTTAGGGTCTGTGGGTTTGGATTGCTATTTTTCTCTTGTATAAAACTTTTGCAAAGGTTAATTCAATATCTCAATTCTATTTGGAATTAGGGGCAAACGTAACCATAATGAGGACAATTGGGGAACTGCCTAAACAAATCCCTTCATTTTTTTCTCACTCTCTCTCACTCTCTTTACATTTTGTGAATTGATTTAGTGTGCAATTTCATATACTGATAATTCTTTTTTGTGTTGAAGTATTTCAAACTATTTCGTAAGATAATTGCAATCTATAAAATTACAATTGGATTTCACATAAACAACACAAAGGAAAAATAAGTTTGGTCATCATTACACACCAAATATTTGATAAACTATCTAAGTCAATTTTTTGTTTACTGTTTCATTAGAAATTGATTACAAAGTCTAACATTGTTCAAACGTTATTTTAAAAAGCATATGGATTTGTTTTCTCATCATTATTATACATTTTATTCTGATTCTTCTGATAACGGTTCGGATAGACGAATGTCAATCTGAAATTGCTTTTGCTTGCCATAGTAAATAATTTTTTAAAACAAATTTTTAAATCAAAGAAAATTTTATTTGCGATCTATTCACCCCCTATAAATTGTTGCCCTCGTCTAACACGGTGAACGACAATGTACTTACTAAAAAAGTATAAATGTGTGACACCCTTATGCTGGTAGGGGTGACTATAAGCTTTAAGGATTTTCAGTGGTTTAAGACAAATTTACGGTGGTTAGAGGCCATGTTTTGAAGATGTGTTTGAAATGGAGAATGCAAGTTCACTTGGAGTTAGAAACTTTATATTTCAGAAATATTTTTTGTGTATTAAGAATATCCTTTCAACCCCCAGATTGAGATGTTTATAAAGATCTATCAACATGAATTAACCACTCCAATTTTAATGAGGAGCCCGTTGATTGCCTATTTTTTAGGAAACCGTAGACATGAATCCTTCCATACGTGGTTACGGACAGAAAACATGTTATCTCCATGTTTTCTTTTACGGCGAGCTACTTACTACATATGAACCATAATAAACATATTCTCTTGTGAAGCATAATGAGAATAACCTCATATCACCTTACTGTAATTTTTTTATAATATATATATATATATATATATATATATATATATATATATATATATATATATATATATATAAAATTAATTTTAACCTACAAATATTTTTATTGACTAATCAGTTAAGAGTTAAAAGATATGTTTATGATTTAATTAATTAAAAGATATAATCCTTTGAATAATTTTCATATAAAATAAAAAAATATATATTATAACAACTTCTTTGAGATGTACCACTAAAATAATAAAATATTGTAAAAATATTTAATATGACATCACAATTCTCCACTTTTAGAATTTATTGCCACTTTTACTACCTAACTTTTTGAAGTAAAATAAAATACAATTTACTTTACAAATCAATAAAAGATGAATATTTATTGCTAATAAATAAAATTAAACAAGACATACACATATAATAGTTATTGTAAAATTGACACCAAAAATAAAGTTAATATAACATTTAATAGACAATAACTACATTATAAATTAACCGATATAAATAAGTTGTTTATAAAAATAGTTCAAATCAAATCAATTTATGAAAATATATTTGTGTATTTTTTATTAATTTAATATTATAATAAAGTAGTATTTTATTAAACTCAAAAAAGAAAGAAAATAAAAGACAGAAAGAAAAAGAGGGAGCCAATGCACACAAAAAAAAAACACAACAAACCCACACACTTTGGTTTAGCCTCTGCTCTTTCTCTCTTCTCTCTCTTTTCCCCATTCCCTACTTGAGAATTGAGATTGAGATAGAATACATCAATTCAAACCCTCATTGAAAATTCATCATTTTTTTCTCTCTCAATTTTCCACAACTCTTTTTTTCTTTAACCCCTTTTTGCTATTATCACCCATCAATCAATCACTCCCAAATCTTCATTGCCCACTATTTTTTTCTTCCAAAGTTTGCGACTTTCTTGTTTGTAAGATGAGTGGTAGTGGGTTTAGGGCTTCAATTCCAAACAGTGTGAAGAAGACGATCCAGAATATTAAGGAGATCACAGGTAATCACAGTGATGAAGATATCTATGCAATGCTTAAGGAATGTTCTATGGATCCCAATGAGACCACTCAGAAGCTCCTTCTTCAGGGTATTGTTGCTTTTCTGCTTATTGAGTTACCCTGGATTTGATCTTGATATTACTACTTGTGATCCATGTTTTTTCTCATCTAGGTTTGATTTTGTTTACCTTTTTCTTAGTAGGACCTTAAGATGTTTGCTATAATGACTCTATAGTGTTGAATGTTGATACAGTTTGTTAGGCTAAGATTTGAATTAATTTTAATGCCTGATTAGGTTTCTGAGAGAATTTCTGTAACTTGGTTTAGTTAAAGTTTAGTATTTGGGATAGAATTGTGAATTTCTGTAGCTGTTTCTGTTTTTAAGTCTTCTGCGTTACTGAATCTAGGTTCGTTTGATATTTAGTTTTGTTTGATTGATGCTCTTATGTTTGCATGGAGTTTAGTAAGTTGGTTAATTAAACTAGGTCAAAAGTTTCCTTTTACAAATGCATGGCTGAACTGAAATTTCAGAATTGTGTTTTTAGCAGATTGTTTATTAAGTAGAGAGCAGAACTGATATTTATGTTTTGGTAGGACATCTAGTTTCTTATTCATTTTTATGATAAGAAGAAATCCCGTCTTGTGTAGTCTATTTAAAATCTAAATCATACTTAAAACCGAATCTTTTGATGCTCAATAGGATTAATGCCATTGATATGTTGTAGATTCAATGACCGCACACTTGTATTTCCTGTTTTTCCCTATGCATAAGGATAGTTTGGAAATCAATCCGCATTTAATTTTGCATTGATGGTCTCGGCTATGTGTTTATAGAATAATTTATCTGCAGTTCTTGTTCGATTTCATCCATAGTTTATAAATATGTGGCAAAATTCAAAGCTAACAGTGGCAAAGTAGATAGGGTGTTGGCCAGTTCGGTTTGGTTATAGGGAGAGAAAAAACTCAAATCAGTAAAAAATGGCTAGTTAAGTTAAATCGGGACAGTTGTTTACGTGTTTTCCAAAGTTAACAAACATGTTTTAAATAAATTTAACGGTGGCAACTATGAACACAACACAACAAAGGGGAGCACAACAGAGGATGGAGGTGGCTGCTGAACCCGAGGGAGTGCACATTGCCAACACATATGCCGTTGCAACCAAGGGAACACACTTTGGTGTACTCGTCTCTGTTTGTAGGCAACAGTTATGGCATCTGATAGTAACTAAACATCGTTTGGAGTGCAAAGCTTCAAACAATTCAGAAGGACATATAGTTGATACTCCATTTTGTTTTAACTTCATACCTCTTAGAGTTGTGGTTAGGCCTAACTCAACCCTACAAACCGGCTTGTAAGGTGAGGATTTTCCCGACTTATAAACATATATTTAGGCCATATATTGTTAGATGTAGGACTCTTAACCCCTCACGCCCAACACTATTGGGCTTGGTGCGTGAATATAAAATGGTGGATGATTTGATAGCAGAAACCTGTTAGTAGGTGGCCCAACGGATCTTGAACGAGGTTTTGATACCACCTTAGAATTGTGTTTGGACCTTGCTCAATCCTACAAACCGGCTTGTAAGGGGAGAGTTGCCCCCACCTATAAACATATGTTCAAGCCATATATTGGCTGATGTTTGACCTTATCTTATAGGTTGAAGGAAAAAGAGTTGCATGAATAACAGATTTTCCTAGTAGGATGCAGTCCTGAATGAAGGGCTGAAGGCTAGAACATGGGTGAAGGAGGGTCAAATTGATTCAAAAAAATTTGCTGACAAACCCTAAATTTGGATCTACAAAGCAAGATACTATGCTTTGTACTTGAAAAGTAGTTATTGATCTCTAAATTAGTTGTGTGTGTTGATACGTTAATTGCGGTGCTACACGCCACAACAGTGAAGTGCTTTGCAACAAGCATTTAGTAATGGCCAAGAGCAATGCTATGATGCCGTTGCATGTAGTAGTATCCTTGAGATTTTCTGATATTTGTAAAAAGCATTTGATTCTAATGGAATAATCTATTGGTGCATGAAGTTTGAGTTGAAGATTTTCCGATATCTTGTGACATTTTGATTAGAATCTTGCTAGTTTTCGTGTGATTGGAAACAAAGTGAGCCACCGCCACCTTACGTTTAAGACCCTTTCCACCGTGGTTTTACTGAAGCTACAATTGTTAGCTTCTACATGCTGTGCGATGTTACCGTGATTTTTGAGAATGCCACTCCGGGCCGGGTTCCGCTCTTGCTACCCGTGATAAGGTCATTTGCTGTCAAAATCTCAAAATGAGACATAGCGGCCGGCCTCCGCGCCGCTCTCCCGGCATAGCCCCGCTCAAAATGGTAACTCTGGGTTTACATGCACTTGAGTGGCCTTAGATGTGTGTTCAGATGCTTTTTGGTAATCATTTTCATTTTCTTTTACTTGCTCTCCCTTTTGAGTAATTGGTTGGAGCGTTGTGTTTCAAGCTGTCATCATATTTGCACATAAGGATCCATTATATTACTATTTATGATGACATTTTAAAGCAGCTTGGGCATTGTATTACAGGTTTCTGGGTTGTTGATTTAATATTTCATTCTTCTCTTTTTGAAGCCCATCATGAGTGACTCTTATGGGCTCATTGGGTCTGAACTTTAAATGAATTTATGATCTATTCTCTATTTTATTGTTCTTGCTACATTGGTGCCTAAACATAAATTACTTGTTTTACAGACACATTTCATGAGGTCAAAAGAAAGAGGGACAGAAGAAAGGAGGTAAGATATTTATTGTAAGTGATGAACTTCAATAATGTAATATTAATGGGCTCTCTTGGTTGATTATCCATTTTTTCTTTTGTAATTTTTGTTGACTAGGTTTTAATACTTGACAATACTTGACTAGGGACTTTTTAGGAGTTCTAAGAAGTCGTGCCACTCGTTTGGTTATGTGACATGGCTCTTATTAATTTCAACTTATGCTCTACTCATTTTCAAAATTTATGCTAATCTCTCAACATAGTTTGCTAATTCTGTTCTTGTTTCTCCTTTATTTGTTAATGATTTTGCAGAATCTCAACAACAGAGAACATTTAGAACCACGCGGGAGACCTAGCACCCATGGACGGGGGCCTAGGGGTGGCCGGGGAAATTTTTCTTCTCATAATATATCTCATGGTGAATAACTGTTCTGAACTACAACGTGTTTGACTCTTTATTTATTTATTTATTCATTTTCCCCTATATTAAATAATCCCCTTCTTGTGTTGGATAAACTTGTTTTTTGCTCTGACAACTTTAGGCTGCGTATCTATCGAGCAGTTATAGAAGTGGATAATTGAACATGATGTAGTAGTATCGCCTAGCTGTTTTCTGTCTTGTTTTCAAACCAATGGTCTTGCAACATATCTTGGAAGTTGTTACCCAGCTTTTTACATGTATACTTTGTAGCTTAGGTGAAAATGTGAAATATAACAGCTATAGCTGCGCATTATAGTGTGGATTCTTACTCAAACTTAGATATTATGTTGGCTAGTCAAAGCACCTAAATTAAGAATATGTTTATGGACCTTCTCTCAGATGCCAGTGGAAGAAAGACTTCTGTTACAGGCAAAGATAGTGGAGCTCGTCTACCTTCTGAGAAAATTGTGCCACAACCACCAGCTTCTCAAGAGATAATATCTAAAGGGAAAAGTTCCAGAACAAGGTGACTACTATATTGAGTAATTCGTCTTTGGCCCTGTTTGGATAAATAGTTCAATTAAGTGATTGTAGCATAAGAGCTTATCATGTAAGGGCTTATGCATAAGTTATTTCTATAACAAAATATAATATAAAATCAAACTATTTTCATATACGCTATGAGCTGTTTTGATAAGTTATCATGTAGAGCTTATGTATATAAGCGGAAAACAACTTATGGATATATCATAAGCTGTTTCCATAAACTCTTCAAACATTTTCACAAGTGCTTATGCCAATAGATAAGCTCAAATAAGTTATAATCCAAACAGGCCCTAAGTACCATTGTTGTCTTCTGTCTTTTATGTTACTGCAATGCTAATTTAAATCCTTCTACATGTTTAAAGTTCAAACTACATAACTAATTAACTATACATATGCTTTCTCAGCTCTGTGCCTATTACTGCCAATGGTCCTACAAATGTGGCTTCTGGAACTATAAGTAGTGCGAGTCCTGCCCCACCACCTGCTGGAAACGGAGACATAATGGTTCAATCTTCTGTCAATAATAATAATAATGTGGATAGTGCTTCATCTTCTGATAAATCAAATCAAGTTGCAACAATTGCTTCTGAAACTGGGCCGGCATCCTCATCGGCTCATTTCTCTTCTTCTGATCCAGTATTGGTTCCAACTGATAATTCATGGCTTCCTGGTGTTGTCGGTGCAATTAGACGCGAAGTGGGAAACCAGCACTCTCTTGGAGAATCAAATGCTGTTAACTCAGCTAAGAACAAACTAACTGCTGGTTAGTACGTTTGGCGTTATCTTACATTTATAGTTTCTTTAGTTTTAAAGTTTTAAAAACATAATTAAAGAACAATATTTCCCCTCAATGGCAGCTTCTGAGACTGGTAGCTCTTCTGTGCAAGAAAAGATTCAAGGTAAATCCCCGAGAGTGGCAAAAAATTACGGCAATGAGATACCATCCCCATCATCGTCGGTAACTCTCGGAAGCCCTTCAGTTAGTCGCCCGTCCTCTAATTACAATAACCGGTCTCAACAACTAAATGGCCCTCAGAAAGGTGATTTTCTGCAATTCAACCAACAGAATTTTTGTCTCATGCATAGCCCTTATCATTCTTCTCTTGAACAAGATTTATAATTAGTTTTTCTTTTATTCCGCAGCTGTTTCTAATAAGGAATGGAAACCAAAGTCCACAAATTCTTATAATCAGAATTCTAGACCTGCTACTGCACCTGAGGCTCCTCCCGAATCAGCTGAAGTACCTAGACAGTTACAGTCTGCGTCTAGTGCCCTTGACACTGAAGAAGCTACTTCAAAACTTCAGAAAAAGCTGGAGAATTTGCGTATTCCACAGCATCAACATGTGATACTTCCAAATCATATCATAGTACCAGATTCTGAGAAGAACAAGTTTTGCTTTGGAACTTTGGGAGTCAATTTTGGAGTTGATACAACAAGCTATGTTAGTGGCCCAGATAGTGAAAAGAGTTCCAATTCCACGCCACTTTCTGAAACTTCTCAGAATATTGAAGAAACTGTGGAGGAGCAGGATTCAAGGTTTGTAATGCTCAACTATATGCTTTGGGAATCTAGTTCGTGTAGGACTTAGAATCTCATTTTGATGAGTTCTATTAAAACTTGGGAAGAATATAAATATAGAAGTACTTTTTGTATGTTAATAGAGAGAACAGACACTCTTTAACTTGATTTCTCATGGTTTTCCATTTTGTTCACTTCATGAATCATGTCTTTTTATCTCAACAGTCAAAATGATGCGCTTACGTCTGAGGTGGAAGATTATCCTGATCATTCACTCTCACCCACTAACACACCTGTGAATCTAGAATCGGGTGAGGTTGACGGGTCATCCAGTGCTATTCAGGGGTCTAATGAGTCCAAGCAAGACGCTGCTTTGCCGTCCGAAGGTCATCAATACCCAGGCGTGCATATTTCTCCAAACTACAGTTATGGTTTTGTGCCACCGATGCTGGGTCCTCAACTCACACCATTTGACAATTCTGAGTCTACACGTGATATTTCTCGGCTTCCAAGCTTTATTGTGAGCCCTGCTACTTATATGGTTTTTGTTCATATTTTAGTTTAGTTTGTTATGCATTTTTGTTGCTTAAAAAGTTAAGTACGTTTTTATCTTATATAGGTCCATCCACAGTTGGATCCAGCTGGTTATTATGCCCAGTTTTACCGACCAGGTACTGATAGTGATGGCCGTCTTTCTCCTTTTGCTTCTGCCGGGGCAACCACCAAGTACAACGGCAATATTACAGTGCTGCCTGCTCCAAATTCTCAATCTCCTCAAGAGGTTTGCATCAATAGCATATAGTTTGAGTTGAAAATCTGTCTGCCGCATTTATATTTACCCTTTAAAAATTCATAAATTCTTGACTACTACAACAAGAAACTTCATGATTAATTTTAAAACTCAAGTCTCAGTTTTGTGTATTTCCAAATTATAACTAACAACATCTATTAAAATAATCATATTCTATTTGCAGGGTATCTTGTCCACAGCAGGTCAAACTCCACTTACAACTCAAGCTGCAGGACTGATGCAAAGTACAATAGCCGTTACTCAGCAGCCTGTCCCAGTCTTCCGGCCGAGTGCGGTTCATTTATCCCATTACCCTCCAAACTACATTCCTTATGGTCACTACTTTTCACCATTTTATGTCCCACCTCCAGCAATCCACCAATTTTTGGGTAACGGTGCGTTCCCTCAACAACCTCAGGCCACCACTGTATATCCACCTCCCCCAACTGTGGCAGCTCCAGGAATCAAATATCCTCTTCCACAATTCAAACCTGGAACAAATCCAGCAAACACAACTCACCTTGTAATGCCAAATGCTTTTGGACTATATGGCTCCTCTCCAGCTGGTTATAATCATAACTCTGCAACAACTGCAGGGAATTCGAACTCTAATGAGGATCTCGGTTCCTCCCAATTCAAGGAAAGTAATGTATACATCACTGGACAACAGGTTTGTAATGTTTGTTCCTTTTTGGCTCTAGTGTCATCAATTTGGTAAAACAAAAACCTTGTATTTGAACCAACAAAGAAAACCACATTAACCGATTCACGTGTTGGAGTACAACAAAGGCTTTGTTTGGATAGAAAATGTAATTAAGTGCTTAGCATAAGTGCATAAGTTATTTTTATAACAAAATTTAAAACAAAATCAACTGTTTTCAATATAATATTTTCATACGGAAATAATCTAAAAACAAGCTATGGACATTTCATAAGTTTTTTCCATAAACTCCCCCAAACATTTATGTCAATAAATAAACTCTAACTAACCAATCCAAACATGCTCTAAGCTTAGCAGATTTCTGCTCCTTCAGGACAATTATGAAAAAGCACAGGCCATAAATTTTTCCACTTTACTTGACTGTTTATATTTCGTCTGCAGAGTGAAGGTTCAGCAGTGTGGGTGGCTGCACCTGGCCGAGACATGTCAAATTTGCCAACTAGTTCATTCTACAACCTTCCTCCTCAAGGTCCGCATGTGACTTTTGCCCCGACTCAGGCTGGCCATGGCACTTTTGCAAGCATCTATCACCCCGCTCAAGCAGTGACAGCTGCAACAGTCCATCCACTGTTGCAGCAATCTCAAACAATGCCAGGAGCAGTTGACATGGTAGGACCAGGTGGAAATGTTTATCAGCAACCTCAACATGCACAGATCAATTGGCCAAGCAATTACTAGGCTCTGCTTATATTAGATGATTGATTGAGTCTTATTTTTTGGGAAATTCCAAAATATAGTTGGATTTCCGTGAGGAAAAAGATGTGGCGATTGGCTACGTTTTGAGTGTAAAAAGCTGGAAAATTTGCCATTATAATCTTCTGACTGGTTGGTTGGGTTGAGGACATAAAAGGTAGGACACATGTAACCGAACGATTAAAGTTAGACGCGGTAGAAACAAGCATATGCAGCAGGCTTTCTCTTAAATTTTTACTCCTGCTATTGTGTTTTTAGCATTAATACCTTTTCATAGTTCTATTGAGGTCATTGAACTCTCCTATTAAGAGTATTGTTGAGTGATGAGAAATGTCCATTCTTTGTTTTTAGTTGAGTTTATTATAGGGTTTGGAAGGTTTTAGATTGGTGGGGAAAGCTTTTTCTGTTACCCCTTTGTCTTACCTGTAAAGTGAATTTTTTGATAGCAAGAAAATTATTTGGTGAAGTAAAATGTCTGCCAATTGCTTTAAGTTAAAGTATGCATCCATTCATATTGCATGTCATGGTTTACAGATTAGGATTTAAGAACACTTTTGCCATCAATTCTAATTGTCCATCGATCCCTGCAATACTATTGCTCAAGATAGTGTTTGAGAATATGTGTGATCATTCTATTCTAGCAACCCAGAATGCATCTACACTATGCATATGCTATCTCTTCATAAATTGTCATACTCTGTCTATAAATATGAGATGAGATTACAATGAACTTAACTACTTTATTACAATTTATTTAAATTTACTATTTAGGTCTTTCTACTTGAACTCATAAAGTGAATTTGAGTTGATTTAAATTTTACGATTATGCATAGAGATGACAATTTGACTCATCCGTGATATATTTATTTGGTTTAATTTATATTATTATATAAACAAGTATCTCTATCAATTTTAATTTTTTATTTATCAAAGTTAAACCATAATGCATTTAATATAAGTGTTTGTTTATTTCACAATTCAACAATAAATTTTTTGAAAACTTTTTAATGCTCTTAAAAATTAAAAATGATATGATATTTTATAATTGATATAGTTTTATTAGAAATGTAGGTAACAAATCTGAATATGGATAACTACAAACCCATAAGGGACGAGTACATGTGCTAACTTTGGCGTTGAAGTGGAGATGAGTTTGGGTACAAAGATTTTTTTGCATAATGTTAGCGTTGAAATGGAGATGAGTTTGGGTATAATTTTTTTTTCCAACCGCGAGTATGGTGATAAATAGTTTCTTGTCCATTGTCGTCCTTAATTCTGCATCTAGAAGAATTAAAAGTTACACTATTATCTTTGACACATAATTGACTTATAGTAAGTAAATTATGCTTTAACCCTTCAACCAAAAGAATTTCCCCAATCATTGGAATGATGAACTTATCGAATGTACCAAAATCCAAAACCTTTCCATTGTTGTTATCACCATAATAGACAAAATCTATCTTCTTAAGAGTGAAGGAGGAGAAAAGAGTTTCATTAGTGATCATATACTTTGAACAACCACTATAAAGGTACTATTTAGTGTTCAAAACTTTAAAGCATTTATGCATCAAGAAATCAAGTCTTAATTTTAGGTACCCGAACTATTTTGGGTCATTTACTATTAGTTCCATAAATATTTTCACCATTGAATTTTATATCGGGATTATAAAAATATGATGAAGCATATATACTTTTCATTTTGCGCTCGCAATGCTTTTTTTATAAAAGTATGAAGAAGGATGTCATTGTTTTCTCTCATGACTCTTTTTAATAAAACAGAACATAATAATATGACCATCTTTATTGTAGTAATTGCATTTTAAGATTTTTCAATGAGATGTAGATTGAGCATTATAAATATTACTAAAGTTATTACTAGTATTCTTTGGTTCATAGCAAAAACAGACTTTATATTAGCAAGTTCTTTGATTTCCCAGCAAAAGATTCAAGTTGTCTATTCTTTAAGTGAACTTATTAAATGCTTTTTTTTTTTCAAAAAATCATCAATTTCATTTTTCAAAATATCACATTTATTGCACTTGACAAATTCATCTAATACTTTGTTAAAAGAGGAAGAGTTTTGTATTAGATTATTTTATCCCTCTTTAAGATTTTTTTTTATTTTTCAATTGAAGGGAAGAAATAATGTTCTTGTAGGTAGATACAACTTGTTCTAATTTACTTGTTTTCTTTTTTATCTTTGTTTTTTAAATGCAGAATAAATCTTGATAAGAAAAGTAATAGATTACCTCACCATCTTGATGATCTACCATGAGACAAATGTTGACTTACCCATCATTTGAGGACTCCATATTATTGTCATCTCATGCGATCTAAAATTTCTGGCATTTTTTTAGGTTTCTTAGATATTTTTTAATTCTAATTTTCCTTTTTGCTCGATGGGCAATTTGGTCTTATATGTTCTTTCTTTTCACACTAATAACATGTCAGAGAGAATGAAGATTTTTCTTCGTTTTGATTTTGCTCCACTTGTTTTGCTTCTCATGCTTCGAAAATCTTCTGAAGTTTCGCACCATGAGTGAAATGTAACTATCGAAGTCAAAATCTTCGATTTTAACAGTTATATTTTTGTTTTTTTTCTCTCCTTACTCATACATAGCAAGTCTTTTCAACTCCATCCCATGTTCCTGTAATTTACCAAAAAAGAGTATGCGTGTCCATGGTTGTAAAATCCATAGATTCACAAATCACAATGACTTTAGAAATCCAACTATAGTTTAGGAATCTAAGAATCTTCACAACCAATTCCTAATTTGAAAATGTACTTTCTAGAGTTCTCATATGATCCTCACTATATGGGTAAATCGTGTTTCCATTTGATTGGCGTTATCTTCAGGTTTTATTATGAAAAAGTTCATACTTGGGTTAATGTGCCTAAACTTGACCTTTTTACCTCAACAGTTTCTTCATGGGTAATTTGGAGGATGTATCACATTGTTGCTGTAAGCCCTAGAGGCCAATACTTTTGGTACTTGTATAGAATTATTTATTAATAATAAAAAGGCTTTTTCTTTATTATGTTTGTTTAATAAAATCCCTAGAATAGCTAGTCCGTTTAATGTATCAAGTGTGACTTGATCATGAGATCACATTAAACATAAGGACACTATTCTTAAAGTATCCGTAGTCGAGCTTTATTGTGAAGTGGGATAACATTAAAGCATTAAGACTATTATGTATATAGACTGATGATCACATCTCATGGATCATGGATAAGGAGTTATCAAGTCTTAAACATAAATATAAATATTAAGAATAATATTTATACCGGATTGACCCGCTATGAGAATACTATATAGAATCTTATGCAAAGTGTCATAAGTTATTCTCATGGTGATAATGGTGTATACCACCCTTCGACCTGAAACCACTATGGACCCTAGATGTAAAGTCGAGTGCTTTATTGCTGATCAAACATTGTCCGTAATTGGATAACCATAAAGACAGTTGATGGGTACTCCACGAAGCATGCTGAGGGACATGAGTGACCTAGATGGAATTTGCCCATCCTGCATAACAAGATAAATGTCTATGGGCCCAATATTGAACTGGACAAGGATGACACGGTCTATGCCTTGTGTTCAATATAGACATAAGGGCAAAAGGATAATTATACGCATAAGTATTATCACAGAAGGAATTGTCAGATCACATGACATTTTCGTGTCTTGGGTAGCAGTGATGTGTTGCTAGATACCGCTCACTGTTTATTATGTTAAATATGTGATTTAATATAATTGCCAATGCCGCGAAAACCTACAGGGTCACATACAAAGGACGGATTGATGAGAGATAGAGTAACTAAGGAACACCGTAAGGTACGGTGCACTTAAGTGAATTGTAGAACATCGTAAGGTACGGTGTACTTAAGTAGAATACGGAATATGGTAAGATACCATGCGCTTAAGTGATTTTGGGCATAATATAAGATATGGGCCACATACACTTAAGTGGGCTTTTTAGCTTGAAGCCCACACAAGTGGTTCTATAAATAGAACCCTTGTGTAGAAGCATTCATTGCGGTTGCATTTTAGTTTTCTCTTTCTCTCTCTCTCTCTCTCTCACTCAAAACCTTCATTCATAGCAGCTAGCACTAAGATTGAAGGAATCCGTTCGTGTGGACTGAGTAGAGGCATTGTCATCGTTCAACTTTCGTGATCGCTCCGTAGATCTGCATCAAAGGTTTCAAACGTCACAAGAGGTAAATATTCTATCACTGATCATGCCCATTCGTAAGGATCACTAAAGGAGAAAATTTTAATTTCCGCTGCGTTTTGGATCGCCGTTCTCCTTCAGTGGTATCAGAGCCACTTACGAAACCATGCATCGGATAGTTGTTTATTTTATGTATTAATATGATTAAAAGACAGAATGAATCAAAGAATAAACGTGTAATTAAATTTGGCATCATGAGTGTACGAGTTGGATGATTGATATTGACTATGCTTCGGAACCGACATTAGTATGGTGAAGCAGCGATACATCGATCGTCCATAGGTTACACAATTGAGACCGATCAACTTATATATGATATAAGTAATCCTAATGCAAAGTACGGTATATATGATATACTATTTCTGTTTCGTTCATTCAAACACTAAATGGTTATTTTCCTTTGAGCGATCAATGGTCATTTGCTTCGAAATCCGACATTAGTATGGTGAAGCAAGGACCTGTTGATCAATCATACTGAATCAACAATCGAGGTGTGTTTGACGGTCTGAAATTGGTGCATTAGGGTTAGTGACGGCACAAGGGATGTGCCGTCAAGGAGTTGTGAATTGAGGGCTTGTTGGAACACGTCTGTTGACTGTTTCAAAGCGCTGGTTTTTTGGCCGCATGACGATCGTCATGAACCTGTGACGATCGTAACAAGCTGGACATGACGGTCGTCACATGCTTTGTGACAGTCTTCACATTCAGAGATTCAGAATTCTAGGCATTTCAGTTATTTTGGCTGCGTGACGTTCGTCATGGTCCTGTGACAGTTGTAACAAGTTGGACGTGACGGTCGTAATATGCTTGTGACGGTCGTCACATTCACAGAGTTAGAATTCTCGGGGTTTTCCGTTTTGTGATTGCGCAAGAGTTGTGTTAGTGCAAAACGACGTCAATTTCAAATGAATTGTTCATTAAAAATTTCGGACAGGGGCGCTGCCCC
The DNA here is from genome assembly GCF_024323335.1 of Lathyrus oleraceus. Lineage (NCBI taxonomy): Eukaryota > Viridiplantae > Streptophyta > Magnoliopsida > Fabales > Fabaceae > Lathyrus > Lathyrus oleraceus. The sequence continues at coordinate 151,235,326 of NC_066580.1, forward strand.
CTTGACCACCGTCCGCTGACCGGGCAACGGAAACCCCGTTCCCGCTGACCAGGCAGCGGACCCCCGGCTAACTCTCCGTAGTGTGATCGGTCGCCGAAATTTAATTTGGTTTTAATAAATTAAAGGAATTAAAATTAATAATAATAATAATGTGTTTATTATTATTGCCTTGTGGTGATCAGTTATGGCCTTAGTTTTCCTTTATTTTGTTTTGGGTTTTTAAATACGACCTGCGAGTCGTGCCTCTCCTTTTAACTTAATGTAACTTCTTTTCTCATTTCAATACCTCGTATGTAAAACGAGTTTCTTCTTTAATGTAATGTTATGAAGAAAGAGAAGAATTCAATATCAAAGGAGGACAATGTTATGAAGAAAGAGAAGAATTCAATATCAAAGGAGGACAACCTTGAAGATCTTGCTTGGAGAAGCTTAGATCGTTATTAGGTTAGCTTAGGTTCTCTCATTGGCTTGGGAGAACAATTGCGCTAGGGGCCATAACTGTTTCATTATGTATGTTGATGCATGTGAATGTATGTTGATGCATGTGAATATATGTTGCTGCATGTGAGAGACGATTTATATGATAAATAAGCCGGTGAGATCAGAATAATTGCAATTCCCTCAAATTAAAATATTAAGTTTATGCTTTCCAAGTTTTAGCACTCATCAAGACTAGTATCGGATAATGTAGGTTTCGCCTACGCGAGGTGCATGTTCTATATTAGTAAGGTGCGATGGGATAATTGTAATATCCAACTGCTAAAACAGTGGGTCAAACTTAACTAAATAAATTATAATAAGATTATATATGTTTAGAAGCAAGAGTTGGGAATGATCCATATGATGGATTGGAATAAGGAGTTATTCAACCAACTGAAATTTTCGAGAGTTGTATGAGATACAGTTGGAAGGAGTTCCTACCTAAATAACCTAGTTTTGTGTAATCCGCCTACGCGGACTTAGAACAAAGTGAAATATGGATCTCGACCCACTAGAAAATCTTCCAACGGGATTTTCTGAATCAAATGATGAGGGTCATTTGTTTTGAGTAAAATAGTGGGAGCATATTTAATTAAAGGCCTAATTAAATATGTCAATGATACTTATATTTTCATTAATTTCATGTAGATTACCATGACAACCAACACGTCTAACAACATTTTGCGATCAATCCTTGACAAGGAAAAATTGTTTGGGACAAATTTTCTGGATTGGCATCGAAATCTAAGGATTGTCCTCAAACATGATAAAAAGCTGTATGTCTTGGAGAAACCTGTTCCTGAAGAGGAACCTCCTAGTTCTGCACCTAAGGCAGAAAGAGATGCTTATAAGAAGCATGTCGATGATGCCAATGAAACTGCTTGTCTCATGTTGGCTACCATGAACTCAGAGTTGCAAAAGCAACATGAGAACATGACAGCGTTCGATATGATCGAACACCTGAAGATGCTCTATCAAGAGAAAGCAAGGCATGAGAGGTTTGAAGTTTCAAAAGCCCTTTTTCAAGGCAAGTTAGCTGAGGGAGCCCCTGTAAGTCCCCATGTGCTCAAGATGATTGGGTATGTGGAAAACCTTGAAAGGTTGAGTTTTCCCCTCGGAAAGGAACTTGCGACTGATTTGATCTTGCAATCGTTGCTAGATAGTTTCAGTCAATTTGTCCTAAATTTCAATATGAATGATATGGAGAAATCTCTTCCTGAACTGCTAGCCATGTTAAAGACTGCTGAGCAGAACCTGAAGTCAAAAGGGAATTCCATTCTGATGATCGGAAATGGAAAGAGACAGAACAAAATGCCCATCAAGCAGGGTGAAAAAGGGAAAGGCAAGGAAGTTGCCAAACCCAGACCCACTGTTGCTGCTTTGAAGCCTAGTGGAGGCATAACAAAGGCAGGCACCTGCTTCCATTGCGGTAAGACCGGACACTGGAAGAGAAACTGCCCAAAGTACCTGGAATATACGAAGAATGGAGTAGAGACTTCAGCTTCAGGTATTTTTGTTATTAAAATAAATTTATCTACTTCTGCATCATGGGTATTAGATACTGGATGCGGTTCTCACATTTGTACAAATGTGTAGGGGCTGAAAAGGAGTAGAGATTTGGCAAAAGGTGAAGTTGACCTACGAGTTAGCAATGGAGCAAAGGTTGCTGCTTTAGCTGTAGGAACTCATGTATTGACTTTACCTAGTGGTTTAATAATTCAGTTAGAGAACTGTTATTATGTACCTGCAATTAGCAGGAATATTATTTCCATTTCTTGTTTAGACAAGTTTGGTTTTTTCATTTATAATAAAGAATAATTGTTGCTCAATTTATTTGAATGATATATTCTATGCTACTGCACAAATGAGCAATGGACTATATGTCCTTGATCTCGAAATGCCTATTTATAACATTAATACTAAAAGGGTGAAACCTAACGAGTTAAAACCAACTAGGTAAGAATATTAAAACTCTTCAATCAGATCGAGGTGGTGAGAATTTAAGCCTAGAGTTTGATGACCATCTGAAACAGTGTGGGATCCTATCCTAACTTGCTCCTCCTGGAACACCCCAATGGAATGGTGTATCTGAGAGAAGAAATCGAACCCTGTTAGACATGGTCCGATCCATGATGAGTCACGCCGATCTTCCAAACTCCTTTTGGGGACATGCACTATTGACAACAACTTACACACTTAACCGTGTTCCATCCAAAAGGGTTGAGAAAACACCATATGAGACATGGAGTGGTAAGAAACCACATATGTCTTACATGAAGATTTGGGGTTGCGAAGTTTATGTGAAACGACAAGTTTCAACTAAGCTTGAGCCCAAATCTGACAAATGCTTATTTGTGGGGTATCCTAAAGAAACAAGAGGGTATTACTTCTACAATCCTTCTGAGGGAAAAGCGTTTGTCGCTCGAACTGGAATTTTCCTAGAAAAGGATTTTATCTCCAAAGGAATCAGTGGGAGGAAAGTAGAGCTTGAAGAAATTCAAGAATCACAAAGCATTGATACACCTATGGAGGAATTAGAGCAGGAAACACAAATAGTTGTGGAAGAGCAACCTGCTCAAATAGAACAAGACCAGCGTAGGTCAGGCATGATACGTCACCTACCTGGGAGATATGGATATCTCATAACTGATCAACGTGATGTATTACTCATGGATCAAGAACGAAGATGAGCCCTGTGTCTACAAGAAGGTTAGTGGGAGCATGATCGTTTTCCTGGTATTATATGTAGATGACATATTACTCATTGGAAACGATGTCCCTACCCTGCAACAAGTAAAGTCTTGGTTGGGGAAATGCTTTTCTATGAAGGACCTAGGTGAAGCAGCCTATATATTAGGCATCAGAATCTATAGAGATAGATCACAAAACTACTTGGCCTAAGTCAGAGTACATACATAGACAAAGTGCTAAGACGCTTTAACATGCATGATTCCGATGGTTATGTGTTTTGCTTAAATGGTGGCGTTGTGAGTTGGAAAAGTTTAAAGCAAGATACAGTTGTTGATTCTACAACCGAGGCCGAGTATATTGTTGCCTCAAGTGCAATAAAGGAAGCTGTTTGGATCAAAAAGTTCATTAGTGAACTTGGTATGGTTACTAGCATTGTGGATCCCATTGGTCTCTATTGTGATAACAATGGTGCTATTGCACAAGCTAAGGAACCTAGATCTCACCAACGATCCAACCACATACTTAGGCGTTATCATCTCATTCGAGAGATAATAGATAGAGGAGATGTGAAAATATGCAGAGTACCTACACTTGACAATATTGCAGACCCACTGATAAAGCCTCTTGCACAACAGAAGCATGATGGCCATACTAGATCTATGGGCATTAGGGGTATGCCTGATTGGCTTTAGTGCTAGTGGGAGATTGTTGGTGTAAGCCCTAGAGGCCAATACTTTTGGTACTTGTATCGAATTATTTATTAATAATAAAAGGCTTTTTCTTTATTATGTTTGTTTAATAAAGTCCATAGAATAGCTAGTCCGTTTAATGTATCAAGTGTGACTTGATCATGAGATCACATTAAACATAAGGACACTATTCTTAAAGTATCCGTAGTCGAGCTTTATTATGAAGTGGGATAACATTAAAGCATTAAGACTATTATGTATATAGACTGATGATCACATCTCATGGATCATGGATAAGGAGTTATCAAGTCTTTAATATAGGTATAAATATTAAGAGTAATATTTATACCGGATTGACCCGCTATGAGAATACTATGTAGAATGTTATGCAAAGTGTCATAAGTTATTCTCATGGTGATAATGGTGTATACCACCCTTCGACCTGAAACCACTATGGACCCTAGATGTAGAGTCGAGTGCTTTATTGCTGATCAAACGTTGTCCGTAACTGGATAACCATAAAGATAGTTGATGGGTACTCCACGAAGCATGCTAAGGGACATGAGTGACCTAGATGGAATTTGCCCATCCTGCATAACAAGATAAATGTCTATGGGCCCAATATTGAACTGGACAAGGATAACATAGTCTATGCCTTGTGTTCAATATAAACATAAGGGTAAAAGGGTAATTATACGCATAAGTATTATCACAGAAGGAATTGTCAGATCACATGACATTTTCGTGTCTTGGGTAGCAGTGATGTGTTGCTAGATACCACTCACTGTTTATTATGTTAAATACGTGATTTAATATAATTGCCAATGTCGCGAAAACCTACAGGGTCACACACAAAGGACAGATTGATGAGAGATAGAGTAACTAAGGAACACCGTAAGGTACGATGCACTTAAGTGAATTGTAGAACATCGTAAGGTACGGTGTACTTAAGTAGATTACGAAATATGGTAAGGTACCATGCACTTAAGTGATTTTAGGCATATTATAAGATATGGGCCACATACACTTAAGTGGGCTTTTTAGCTTGAAGCCCACACAAGTGGTTCTATAAATAGAACCCTTGCGCAGAAGCATTCATTGCGGTTGCATTTTTGTTTTCTCTTTTTCTCTCTCTCTCTCTCACTCTCACTCAAAGCCTTCATTCATAGCAGCTAGCACTAAAATTGAAGGAATCTGTTCGTGTGGACTGAGTAGAGGCGTTGTCATCGTTCAACGTTCATGATTGCTCCGTAGATCTGCATCAAAGGTTTCAAACGTCACAAGAGGTAAATATTCTATCACTGATCATGCCCATTCGTAAGGATCACTAAAGGAGAAAATTTTAATTTCCGTTGCGTTTTGGATCGTCGTTCTCCTTCACACACTTCTTTTGCAGTCTCACAGTGAGAAATTTGCAAAAACTCATCAAGCGCAAGAGTGTTAGTTGTGAGTGCATTCTTCTGTTTGGATATGTTTTGCATGATGTCAAAATTAGAAAGTAACATTTATGTACATTGGACGGTATCATCCGAGTCTAATTATCCATTTTAGCATTCTTGTATTAGAAAACATGTCAACATTGTTGGAAATGGTCTAGAAAATATTTGTGCATCAAAATAGTTTGTTGAGCATGAGAAACTTGTTTTTAAGTGAAAAATCCTCATTATAGGCCGACACATACGACTATAGGTCGACCTACAGATGAATTTTTCAAACTTCAGGTCGACACATATATAGTACAGGTCGACACATATGCCACAGTATTAAAGCCTGTAGCTTCTGGATCATGTGCCGAGTCTTCAGGTCGACCTATGGGCAACACATAACCTTACAGGTCGACACATGCTTCCAACATGTCAACACATGAATTGAATAGGTCAACACATGATTCCTATAGGTCGACCTATTGGTTAATTTTTTTTGAAAAATTGCATTTATTTTCATTCCTTTTGCCTCTTATGAGTCTCACATATATAAATACATATACATGCATCATTCTCTAGTAAGGTTTCTAGAGTAAGTAAAACCTACATGAATCCAGGATTTCAAAGCATCTCATCATCTTGAATTCAATTTATACATACTGATCGGTCACCATTTCCATTGAATTCCCGCCGCTAATCCGACATATTTTCATCACCTTGGTAAGATTTATGTTTGTTTTTAGTTGCATTTGAGTCAATTATCATGTTTTGTTGGTTTGGTATTGCATTGCATTCGATTAAGAGTTTATATCAAAAAAAGATCTCGTTTATGCTTCGTTTGGTAGTGTCATTGTTCCAGGTTTAAAAGCAAGAATGGTGAAGTTCTGGACACTCTGAAGGAAGAAAATATGAAAGAACAGCAGAACAACACGGCCACCCGTGTGCCACCACACGGCTGTGTTGTTGATCAAGCAGAGCAGAGATGAAGCAGAAAACATAAATCAACACGGCCACCCGTGTGCCACCACACGGCCGTGTTGATTAAAACAGTGCATTAACACGGGCACCCGTGTGTAGGGACACGGCCCGTGTTGTTGCCACTGTAACGTATGCTGAAATTAATTAATACTGAAGAACAACACGGCCACCCGTGTGCCACCACACGGCCGTGTTGATTCAACGCAGCTTGGAAAACCTAATTTTTGCTGTTTAACCCGATTATGCTCATTAAGGGTAGTTTGGACCTTTAGCTTGGAAGAGAGTCATCTGAAGCTATAAGAAGGCTTGGAAGAGAAAGAAGGAGGGACCTTTTGACAGACGAACGAAAGCATTACAGTGGAGGAGATAGCGAATACGACGGATTCGAAGACGGCGAGATTCAAGGGTAGCCACCATTGAAGATCAAACTCTCCTAATTCTTTGTAATGTTTAATCTTTCCTTTATGAATTCTTTAAGTACTATGAGAGGCTAAACCCCCTGATGCTAGGGGGGTGGTCCTGATGTTATCGTATGCTATGAATGTGAACCAATGATTCCTTGATTACTATGTTATGTATTTCAATTCAATTGTGTGATGTTATTATGTTTTTGTACGGACAAATACGAATTAATCTATGACTTCCAATAACAGGATTGTGATTGGTAGGGTTTTCACACAATTGGGTTTATGAATGCATCATCTAGGACTAGAACCTTTCATAAATCACCGTAAACCTTGATATTTTGTATGATTAAAACCAATGATTAATTGAATGGACATTTGAGTAAGAATTGGTAGTTTAATAGTTTCTTCCTTAAGGACTTAAGTAAGAACATTCTGAGGTTAGGAGATTGAATGTATCATATGTATTAAGGAAATCGGAACTAATTCATAACCGGTTAACTCAACCACTCACCCTAGCATCTTTTATCTTAATCAATTATTTTTACTATTTTCGTGTTACTATTCTAAATTCCAAAACACCACAACCATTATCTTTTTGTTCTGATAGAATCGAATTAAAGTAAGTAATTCCTACGCAATCCTTGAGATCGATACTGGGAAATAAATTCCTTATTACTACATCGGTAAAAATAGTACACTTGCTATTTTTCCGATCAAGTTTTTGGCGCCGTTGCCGGGGATTGCCAAAATACCTATTTTAATTTTTATTCTATTGAAATTTTGTTGCTCGTCAACCAAAATTTTATCTGTGACAATTTTGTTATTCAATTCTAATCTTTGTCTAACTTGTTTATGTGAGGTAAGGCCTCATCGGATTTTCCTTTTGACGCAGATCCAGAAAGAACTCTTCGCGCTAGACTCAGACAAGCTAAGAGAAAGAAACTGGAATTAGCAGAGAAAGCGGAGGAAGAAGTTGTTTCAGTGCACTCAGAGAATCCAGATTCAGACACGGAAACAGTTCCTAAAATCATGGCTGCTAATCCAGCACCACCAGAGAGACTCCTCGGTGACTATGGTGGAACCAACACCCCGGGTGGTCGTATGACAATTGTCAACCAACCAGTTACTGTGGAACAATTCCAGCTGCATCCCAGCACCATTAATCAACTCGAAAGAAGGTCCTTCTCTGGAAGAGTGAATGAAGATGCCAACAAGCATCTGCAAAGATTTTTAACCATGAGTACAACACTGAAAATGCCAGGACATAGCGAAGAAGCAGTCCGACTTCGTATGTTCCCATTCACTTTAGCAGATGAGGCTGAAGAGTGGTTATATTCCTTACCTGCTGGTAGTATCACTACATGGGAGCACATGGAAACAACATTCTTGCAGGAGTATTTTCCCGCATCTGTGTCATTGCGGAAAAGATATGAGATCCTAAACTTCAAACAGAAGGAGGGTGAGTCACTAGGAGATGCCTACAAACGATTCAAGAGGATCCTAGTGGCTTGTCCTACTCACAACATGGATGAAACTGAACAAATGCAAATGTTTGTCAATGGTCTTCGAATTCAAACAAGACAAATCCTGGATTCAGCAGCTGGTGGCTCAGCCAACTTTGCAACAGTCACTGGTATGAAGAAGATAATTGAAGCTATTGCCTCGAACGAGCATTTAGAGTTATATGACAGGGTATCAAGCAAATCGGCAGTCATTGACTTGAAGCTTGAAACAAATAAACAGGTGAAAATTGAAGAAGCTGTTGCTGCAGAGGTAGAGAAAAGGTTGAAAGCACTAAACATAGGTGCTCAGAAAGTGGCTCAAGTGCAACAGGCACCGAGTGAAGTGTGTGACATTTGCAATGGACCACACAATACTGTTCATTGTTTTGCAACACCGCAACAGATCGAAGATATAATTTTTTTGAAGCAGAACAATCCCTATTCAAACACATACAATCCGGGGTGGAAAAATCATCCCAACTTTGCATGGAAAGATCAAAGAGGGAACATGCAACAACCGGCACAGGGCCAATATCAAAATCAATATCAGCAGCCGCAACAACAAGTACCTAAGAAAGCAGATTGGGAGATCACAATTGAAAAGATGGCAGCTCACAACATCCAATTCCAAGAGGAAACTCGAAATAATCAGAAGAACACCACAGCATCAATAAAAAATCTTGAAATTCAGATGGGTCAAATTGCCCAACAGTTAGCTTCAAATTCCCATGCACCTGGCACACTTCCTAGTGGGACAATCGTTAATCCCCGTGATCAAAGTCACATTAAAGCTGTGGTCACCAGAAAAGGAAAGGCTAAGGAACCACAATTTGACGAACAGGTTGAAGAAGAGGGATTGTTGGAAGTTGACTTGGAGATTAGAGAAGAGCCAAAACAGACTGAAGAAGTGGTAGTCCAGCCGACAAGCCAGCAAGAGAAACAAAAACCAAAGATCATTCTTCCTTTTCCGACAAGAATAAAGAAGAAAGATCTCCATGAAAAAAACTTTGAGAAATTCTTAGAATTATTCAAGAAGCTCGAGATCAACATACCTTTTGCCGAAGCTCTGGAACAGATGCCGATCTACGCCAAATTCATGAAAGACATCATATCAAAGAAAAGGTCGATCAACAGTGAACCAGTCATGCTAACTGAAACTTGTAGTGCTATTTTGCAGGGCCTAAAAATTCCGATGAAGAAAAAAGATAGAGGTGCAGTCACTATTCCTTGTAGCATTGGAGATAGATCCTTCAAGAAAGCACTGATCGATTTGGGAGCAAGTGTGAGTCTAATGCCCCTCTCAATTTACAAAAAACTTGGGTTAGGGGAGGTGCAGGATACCCGCATGACACTGCAGTTTGCGGATCATTCTATGAAGAGACCATATGGTATAGCAACAGATGTCCTGGTGAAGATTGATAAATTTGTATTTCCGGTTGATTTTGTGATACTTGAGATGCCGGAAGATGAGGAGATTCCTCTCATACTGGGAAGACCTTTCCTAGAAACTGGAAGATGCATGATAGACATTGAAGAAGGTACCATGACCCTCAAAGTTTATGATGAAAAGCTCAAAATTGATGTGAGGGATACTATGAAATTCAAAGAGGACGAAGGGGCGAGTAAAAGTATTGAAGTGTTAGATACAGTTTTTGCTCAATCTATGCAGATTACAACACCCAGGCTTCCTTTGGAGAGAGTTTTGAGTTTATCTATTGTGGAGGATACTGAAGGAATTGATGAGGAAGAATCCGAAGTGGTAGCAATGTTAAAGGAACAACCGCCTTGGGTTCGTTCCCGACCGCAACGTTGGGAGGAGCTTCGACCTAAAACATCTTTAGAATCAAAACAAGATATAAAAAAGGGGATAGAGTTGAAACAATTACCGGAACATCTCAAATATGTTTTTCTTGACAAGGAGGAAAAATGTCCAGCAATCATCAATTCAGGTTTGAGAGAGACACAAGAAGGAGAGCTAATCAAAGTCTTAAAAAAATACAAAGGTGCTATTGGGTGGGCGATGGACGATTTGAAAGGAATCAGCCCGACAATGTGTATGCACAAGATTTTAATGGAGGATGATCAGAAACCGGTCGTCCAACCTCAAAGAAGACTGAATCCAGCTATGAAAGAAGTTGTTCGTAAGGAGGTCGTGAAACTTTTAGATGCGGGGTTAATTTACCCAATATCTGACAGTTCATGGGTGAGCCCAGTTCACGTGGTACCAAAGAAGGGAGGGACAACTGTGATCAAAAATGAAAAAAATGAGTTGATCCCCACCCGTACTGTTACAGGATGGCGAGTTTGCATAGACTATAGAAGACTGAACACTGCTACAAGGAAGGACCACTTTCCTTTACCTTTTATCGATCAGATGTTGGAAAGATTGATAGGTCACGATTTCTACTGTTTTCTGGATGGATACTCAGGGTACAACCAAATTGCGGTGGCACCTGAGGATCAAGAAAAAACAGCATTCACATGTCCATACGGAATCTTTGCTTATAGAAGAATGCCATTTGGGTTATGCAACGCACCTGCAACATTTCAGAGGTGCATGACATCCATATTTTCCGATATGCTGGAAAAGCACATGGAAGTGTTTATGGATGATTTTTCGGTTTTTGGATCTTCCTTCGAAAATTGTTTGTATAATCTGTCACTTGTGTTGGAAAGGTGTCAACAAACCAATCTAATTCTGAATTGGGAAAAGTGTCACTTCATGGTGAGAGAAGGGATCGTACTAGGTCATAAAATTTCCCATCAAGGGATAGAAGTTGACAAGGCAAAAGTGGAAGTGATCGCCAATCTCCCTCATCCGGTGAACGAGAAAGGTATACGGAGTTTCTTGGGACATGCAGGATTCTATCGGCGGTTCATCAAAGATTTCTCCAAGATCGCAAAACCTTTGACTAGCCTGCTTGTGAAGGATACTCCGTTTCTGTTTGACAAGAAGTGTAACGAAGCCTTCGAGACTCTGAAAAATAAATTGGTGTCTGCTCCTATAGTGATCTCGCCTGATTGGTCTCTACCCTTTGAGATAATGTGCGATGCGAGCGATATAGCAGTAGGGGCTGTCTTGGGGCAAAGAAAAGACAAACGCCTCCACGTCATCTACTATGCTAGCCATGTGTTGAATCCAGCCCAGATGAATTATGCAACCATAGAGAAGGAGTTACTGGCTGTGGTTTATGCCTTTGACAAATTTCGGCAATACTTGTTGGGAACAAAGGTAATTGTTTATACTGACCATGCTGCGTTGAAATATCTTTTTTCTAAACAGGACTTGAAGCCAAGGCTGCTCCGATGGATCTTGCTGTTGCAAGAATTTGACCTGGAAATTCGAGATAAAAAGGGGTGTGAGAACACCGTGGCTGACCATCTGTCTCGAATGTCTCCGATTGGAGAGACGGAAGAGGACCATCCCATAAAGGATGAGTTTATAGATGAAAGAATCCTCGCGGTGGTGGGTGTTCCTTGGTTTGTGGACTATGCAAACTACCTGGTAGGTGGTACAATTCCTGACGACTTTGATTATAACAAAAAGAAAAAGTTTCTTCATGATTGCAGGTTTTATTTGTGGGACGAACCATTCTTGTATAAGAAAGGGGTAGACGGACTAATTCGTCGATGTGTCCCTGAGGAAGAACAAAATGAAGTCTTAAAGGCTTGTCATGACTCAGATTATGGGGGACACTTTAGTGGAGACAAGACAGCTGCAAAAGTCCTCCAATCCGGGTTGTACTGGCCCACGTTGTTTAAGGATGCACAAGTCGTGGTGAAGGAATGTGACAAATGCCAACGGACAGGAAATATCTCTAGAAAGAATCAGATGCCTCAAAAGGGCATGCTTGAGGTGGAATTATTTGATGTCTGGGGAATGGACTTTATGGGACCATTTCCACCCTCATTTGGGAAGAATTATATTCTGGTGGCTGTGGACTACGTCTCCAAATGGGTGGAAGCCGTAGCTCTCCCCTCTAATGACGCTAGAGCAGTGGTAAGCTTCCTTAAACAAAATATCTTCTCCAGGTTTGGTGTGCCTCGAGCACTTATCAGTGATGAAGGAACACATTTCTTGAATAAGCTCATGGAGAACTTATTAAAGAAATACAATGTGAAGCACAAGATTGCCACACCATATCATCCCCAAACGAGTGGACAAGTTGAAGTGTCTAATCGGCAAATTAAAAAGATTTTGGAAAAAACAGTCAGTGCTTCACGGAAAGATTGGGCAATCAAATTGGATGACGCACTATGGGCGTACCGGACCGCTTTCAAAACACCAATTGGCATGTCTCTGTATCAGCTGATTTATGGTAAGGCTTGTCATCTTCCTTTGGAATTGGAGCACAAAGCCTTTTGGGCATCCAAGTGTAACACCTCAAAATTTGCCCTCCTCTCTTGGGACTAGCATTTAACATATTACATATCATTTTAGGTCATTAGGCATTGCATATTGCATATCATGTGGTTACCTTGTGCAAGTCATTCTCCCAAGTCTTGTCCAGCAGATGAGAAAGTCAAAGTGCAAGCCTAGGGTTTATTGACTGATCATTGGCCATCTGAGGATTGGGCTGTGAATTAGGGTTTTGTGATTCTCAAAGGATATTGGTCTTCATCTTGATTGAAATGATACATCATCATCATCATGGTTTGGTATCATCAGGACATTGAAGCATAGTCCTTGAGATTAGGGTTTTGACCACTGGTCAACCCTAATCAGTTGCATTGGGCCAATCAGGGCATAATCAAGAGATGAGGTTTATGATGGCTATGGGGTTCATTCCATGGTTTTATTGAGATTATTGAGGCTAGGGTTCTATCCTTGAGCCATTTCATCAAGAGTTTGAGGCTCAACTTGATCAGTGCGTAGCCAAATTCATCTATCAATCAGAAAAGTCAACTGTGGTCAACTGTACATGATCTGATGGATTTGGAGGTGGAAATGAGTTGGATACATTTCATTCATGTTGGAACAAGTGTTGAATGACATCTCAAAGCTTAAAACTGAAGAAAATCAAGTCAGGACAAAAACTGCCAAAAATAGCAAGTGACTTGTAATTGAAGTTTCCAAAAATGGAAAGTTTTGGACTTCAAAGCCACGTGTCCAAGGAAGCTTCAAATGAAAATTTGTCCAACATGAAAGTTGTAGATCTTGCTCTCACCTTTCCAAAAAGTCCAAGAACATGAATTTCTCATTTGTGGTTGGCAAGTTATGGATTGATCTAAGCACAAAAAAGTTGAATTTCGAAGGGGCATAACTCTTGATTCACAAGGCCAATTCATGTGGTTCTTTTTTTTGAGCAAACTCCATTTGACATGTACTATCATAATCCATCATCACATTTCATGAAAACTCATCACATAAAAAGTCCATTTTTCAAGTGATTTAATTTTAAAAAGTGGAGGGAAAAAGTGATTTTGAGAAATATTCATGGTTTACACATAATTTCACTTGCATTGGCTTACAAACATCATTTGAAACTTGCTTCAAAACATATTTTTTGAGTAAATTTGAAGGAAAATTCATGCACTATTCACCATGCATTTTCATGCATAGGGTGAAAACTCAATTTGCCAAAACACTCCCTAATTCATTCATTTCATTAACATTTGGCTTAAGTGTGATTAGAGAGTGATTAGTAGAGCATATATATACTCTAATCATAACAGAATTTGGGAGGTTAATCATTTTTCACCATTTTTGGATCTTGAAACTTTTTCCCTCCAAATTTTCTCTCAATCAAAACTTGAAAATTCTCCACATAGCATAGCATTTTTCTTCCATATTCTGGTTTATTGAGTGTAGTGGATGCAGAATCAAGCATTGGATCATCAAATTCGAGCAAAATTTGTGTACATTTCAAGCAAACTCATGAAGATGGAAGTGGAAAATTAATCAAGATCTAGTTCGTTTCAAGCTTCAATTCACACATAAAGCTTCAAGTTATCATCTCAGGAGCTGATTTGGATCGTTTAAAGCCTTGGATCGTGCACATTTAGGGACTGCTCTTCAAGAGGTTCAGTTTTCGAATCTCTCAATTCTTAATTCCATTAACATGTTTAGATAGAGTTTTTCATGCTGATTAATCTGATATAAAATTCGTGTGAAATGGATAAAAAATGAATGAGTTATGCTTGCTTAAAGTTTGACATGTCAAAATGTTTTTGCTCGGATCTCTTAATCCATGGATTGTTAGGTTTAGATATTGATTGATCTGTAATCTACATTGAAAGAGCTTTCTGTTGATGTATGCATCTCAAAATTCTGGAAAATTTTCTGAACACAGCTCCGCCGTCTTCGCGAAGAAGATGGTGGAAACCACCGCTGGCCATACGCGTATCACTATGCGCCATACGCGTATCACTGTGCGTCATACGCGTATCACTATGCGCCATACGCGTATCACTGAGCCACCACTGGCCATACGCGTATCACTGTGCGCCATACGCGTATCACCTGCAGCATGTTTTCAAACTTAAAATCCATTTTATTTTTCCCTACAATTTCCATATGCATTGTTTTCCAAACTTCAAAAATTCATAAGTTCTTCATTTTTTGTCCAAATTTGATGAGACTTTTTGCATTATTCTCCTTGTGATGTGTAGTTTTTTATGGTGATTTTTAATATTTTTTTTTCACGTGTAGAAAAATAAATTGCCTAGGGTTTTCTCATGTATGTCCATTTTTGATACATTTTGGTAATTGATCCGTGAAATGCTCATATCATAAAATAAATTTGTGCCAATTTTTTGTGATGATTCCCGACTGGTTGATGGTCATTTATATGTAAATTTTGTGGATTTTTGATACCTGGCCTTTGAGTTATGATTTTTGGAACATAGGTGTGACAATTTGTGTCACACCTCTTGATGTCAACTTGTGGAATTTAATTGATTGGCCTATACATGTTAGAATTGAATGAAATTTTGCATGGTGTTTGGTTGACATGTTAGGATGCTTGTTGAATTTTTGTGGAATTTTATGTTGTATTTTCTAATTGATCATGATTTTTCATTTCTGGTGATTGAATGTGCAAGTTCATATGACCTAGGTTGGTAGAATGATTGGGAAATGCTCATGTTGTACTGTATGGTCATGAAATTTGGTATGAATGTTGTAGACACATAATGTGACCTCCCTGTTTTGGTCTCATCCATTTCTTTTTTGTTTTCAATGAGATATGAATTTTTGAAGTGGATGTATGCATTGATGTTGTGAATTGAAGCATGTAATTGTGTCTGTTTTTGTTGATTTTCATTGACATGGTTCCATTTGCCCAATTAAGCTCAAATTTGACATGGTAGACCTTGATTGACCCCTGTTTAGGTGTATTTAATTTGAAAATTTTTGGATGTGTTTTGGTATGGATTTGAATGCAATACTTCTGTTTGTGTGTTTGATGCTTCATTTGACCTCATATGGATTGTTTTGTGCATGAATTGAACTTGATGGATGATATAAACATGAGACCAATGATGTTTGCTTGTGTTTGATGATAATTTGATGTTGGATGGTGGATACCTTGCTGTTTTAACTTTTTTCTTGCTTTTGGACCCTAGGCTTGGCCTAGTGGTCTAGTTACTAATATTTGCTTGGTTTTTCAGGATCAAAAGCATAATGTACATGGAGAATGATACAAGTTGATTTTAATTGATGTTGTGGATGTTTGTACACTAACATAACATTGTTTTGTAGGTGTTGGAGCTTGGGCTTAAGCCTTGGGCTTGTTTTGTGTTGTATTGTTTAAACTGTTTGATTGTTTGCTGTACAATTTGTCTGATTGAATACTAACTGAGTTTGATTGTTTCCAGGTACTTTAGTTGCTTAGTTCCTTGTGAACTTTTGCTTTGCTTTGCTTAAGCAACTTGCATTTGAGGTATAACCTTCTTACTTCATGTAGTCTGGAGACCCGGCTGTTACCGGGCCGGGCAAATTGTCTGAAGTCCTCCTTAAGAGGCAATGATTGTGTATGTTTATTTTTAAGCCCAAGCAGGAAAAGTCCTTCAAAGAAGGCAATTGGTGGAAGTTAGGGGCAAGCAACCTGTCCCCCACTATTCAGTTGAGTCTTCTCCTTGCTCCCATTACATGGTTGTAGCATTGAGATCAAAAGCCCAAGATCTGTTGTGTCAGAGTCATCGAGTATAGAAGGGTTCCCCTATTCTGGACCCATGCTCATTTGTCAGCTCTCCCTGGTTAGGGATAAGAGCTGTGAGGTCTCATCCTCACTTCATCCTTTCATCTGCTTCACCTTAGCCTCGTAATGGCAAGGTTAAGAGCAAACACAGCCTGTACATACGACTTGCTTAGGCAGTCAAACCTGATTGATTGAGCCCCTTGTGTGGTTATAGTGCGTGCTATATGGATATCTGATTGACATGCTTGTTTGAGATGCCTGTTCTCATTTGATGTATGATATGATTGTGTGCTTGTGTGCTAGCTTCTTTCCTGGTTAGGTTAGTTTGCTTATGCAAGTAGGATAGAAAACCGAACTTAGGGTTAACGATGCATGACAACATTAGGCTCGAGTCTTAGCTCCCTAGTTGTGTATCTTTCCCCGGTTTCTGGTTAGCAATTTAGTCCCTTTCAGGGGAACTACATCGCCCTGATCCTCGTGCCAGACGAGGTATGTAGGCAGGTGGTCGTGCGAGACCACTCCGGGCGCCTTTTTTTCTTTTTTGCGTGTGTTTGTATGTTTGTTTGTTGTATGCTATTGATTGTTTGGGTTCGGATGCTGACGTAAGTCCAGGATTGGCTGTCGGGCTCCATGTTTGCCCTTTTGAGTGCGTTTTGGTTCGGATGCCGACGTAATTCCATCCAGTGGTTGTCGGGCTCCATGTTTGCCACCCTTGCTTGTTTGTATGTTGTGTTGTTTGGCGTGCGTAAGCCGAACTACAGTGGCTCTGATTCTTGTTCCAGACAAGATATGTAGGCATAAGGTGCGATACCTTATCGAGCTCGTTCCTCTTAACCCCACCTGCGTTCCCTGTGTGTGTGTGTGATGTTTAGCAACCTTTTCTTTATTCTAGGACGTGGATCCCGTCGAGTACGACGGACGTGAGGGGTGCTAATACCTTCCCCTCGCGTAACCGACTCCCGAACCTTTTCTCTCTGGTCGCGAGACCGTGTCTTTCCAGGTTTCTCTGAGCGTTTCCTTTCCCTATCTTGGGATAAATAACGTTTAGTGGCGGCTCTGTGTGTTTTTTATTTTTAGGCTCGCCGGTTGATTTTTCGCAGGATGCGACACCAAGTTCTTAAATTGTGATCTTGCAAAAGCCGGTGAATCTCGAATTCTTCAACTACATGAGTTAGAAGAATTTCGTAATCAGGCATATGAGAATGCAAAGATGTACAAGGAGAAAACACGGAGGTGGCATGATCAGGGAATCATCAGGAAAGATTTCTGGGAAGGACAACTGGTTTTGTTGTTCAATTCGCGGCTCAAGTTGTTTCCTGGGAAATTAAAGTCCAAATGGTCCGGGCCATTTGTCGTGCATAAGGTTTTTCCACACTGAGCAATAGAGATTAAGAACCAAGACAATGGAGATATCTTCAAGGTGAATGGTCAGAGGCTGAAGCCATATTACAGAGGCCAACAACCGGGTTTGATTGACCAGATGCACCTCGCCTAATGAGGTGGGCAACCGTCGAGCCATGCGACGTTAAACGAAGCGCTTCGTGGGAGGCAACCCACGTGTTCGATGGCTAACTTATTTTGTTTTTTCGTTTCTCTTCTGTATGAGTGTGACATGTTGTTACAGATAAGGAGAAAGGATACCATAATCATACTAGCATTGCAGTAACAGGATGCCAGACCAAAGAAGCATTTCCGAATTCAGAAAATGTGAAAAACATGGGCATCAACACGGCCACCCGTGTGCTGACACACGACCGTGTTGATTAAAACAGAAAATTAACACGGTTGCCCGTGTGCAGGAACACGGCCGTGTTAATTAAAACAGTAAGTTTACACGGACACCCGTGTACTGTCACACGGCCGTGTTAATTAAAACAGAAAATTCACACGGGTGTCCGTGTGCAGGAACACGGCCGTGTTGTTTGTAACGGGTAAATTTTTCAAAATTTTGGATTTTGGGTATTTTAAGTAATGGGCCTCACTTGCTATTATCTCTCTTCCTCACCACTCAATCTCACTTTTTCTGATTTTGGCAACCTCTCTCTCTCCCACTTCCTCCATTGTTGCCCTAGCCTCCATCAAGCTAAGCTTCAATTTTCTCCTAGCTCCACTCACTTTCACATCCACTCACCTTCACAAAAAGTGTTCCCCTCGCCGTCCTCTACACAGTGACGGTTGCAGTTTTCACTAACCTTTTCATTGGATTTTTGGAGATATTTTTGTCAGGTACATTATGCCTCCAAAGCGTGCAATCAAGGAGAAGGAGGTAGCCACGTCGTCTCGACCGAAGCAACGGGTTAGACGCTCGACAAACAATCATGGCATTTTGTTTGACCAACAGGAGCATCAAGAGAGGTATGTCATTCTAGCCAAACGTAAGCTTATCCCAACCAGATACATGTGTGATGCCACCCTGGATGAGTTAGGTTTGAAAGAAGAGGTGCACCGCATGTTCCACACCATTGGTATGTTGGAATACATGCAATTTGAGGCACCGACCTTCGCTCGGATAACCCTTGAATTTTTTAGTACGGTTGAGTTCAAGATGCGGAGAAGGTGGACAGGGTCGGAGTTAGAGTTTTATGGGCAAATTACTTTCCGGCTGTTTGATGAAGATCATGAGTTATCGGTTGCGGAACTGGGGAGTATTCTGAAACTCCCGGTATCTGGACCCGGATCCCCACCGGACACTTTTTCTGCTGTTGATTTCTGGCAAGCTATTACAAGTAAAACTGGGTATAACCCCAGCTCGGGAAAGGCTTCTGGAATTCACAACCCGTGCTTTAGGTATGCACAAAAAGGGTTAGCATACACCCTATTCGGACGGGGTGATAGTACTGGGGTTGCGGCAAAGAGAGAATTATATTTTCTGTATTGCATGGCTCACAATGAGCGAATCAATGCAGCAGCTTTCACCGCCAATCATCTGAAACAGGTTGGCCATGCAACTACTGGGGATATTTCTGTAGGTGGGATGATCACGCAGATTGCAGGCCATTTCGGGTATGATCAACTGCTGATGGAAGAGACTGCAGTAATGGGCAAGAATAGGATTGACATGCACACGCTAGTCAATCAACAAATGATAGCCATCAGGCCGACTCATTACGCGCTGATGATTCACAATGTGGAAGTGCTCGCACTTCCGGCACCCGGGTCCATTGGCATTGCCAATGCTGCTAATTGGTTATACACAGGTTCAGCCCAGGCGGTAGGGGAAGATGAACAGTTTGACCATGAGCTTTCAGGTGAGAACATGGAAGAAGATGAGACCCACGGTATGCCGCCCCCACATGATTCGAGCCTATCGGGTGAAGGCTCCTCTTTTATGTCGCAGGATCAGTGGGGTTGGATCCAGACGGAGATGGGAACCCTCCGTACCGAGCAGACCAGGCAAGGTGCGAAACTTGATAGACAGAGTGTGGAACTGTTCCGGCAAGGGACAGTCATGGATGATATGCAGGCCATGATGCAACGTCTGATGTTGCATTTCCCGCACGATCCTCCGCCTCCTCAACAGTGAGCACTGTAAGTCCCCTTCGTGTTTGAATTTAAAAATTGAGGTCAATGTTTAGTTCAAGTGTGGTGGGGTTTTTCTCCTTTCATGTTTTATTTTCTTTTAATTTGTTTTGTTTTTATTTTGTTTTTGTTATGTTACCATTATATTAGTATGTTTGTTTGTTTTGTTTGTTTTTGGTTCTTTTGGACCTACTGTGTGTACAGGGTGATGAGAAACGGTTGGATGAGCCCGGGGTCAATGGTAGTGGATGAATGACACCCCTCAAACTAAGGCTGATAAGGCACCCCGGAAGTTGATGCAACCTTGAGAAAAGAAGTCGGACACATTTTGGGGACACCGGACCAAGAAAGTGGTATGGAAAGACCAAGTCAGGAAAGAACCACATAACACGAAGAGACTTCAGAGCTTGCAAGCTAACCAACATGGTGAGATCACAAAAAGCCAAACACGAAATATCAACATGAGAGTTCAGCCAGGTATGACTTTATCACTCTGATTTTGCGTATGTTCTGTTGACACGTCACAACATGACAACACACACTGAGGCAAGTTGTTTGTTTAGCCAGAGCCTTTCTAGCCATCCCTATATGTATGTTTCCCTTCGTATACCCCGTTGAGCCTTAGCCATTTTGTTCATCGTAAACCCCATGTTAACGTTTAAGCATTATTCATCATAAACCCCCTGTTAACTTTTAAATCATCCATTTCCTTTTGTGTCATAACTCGGTATGATTGTGTGAATTGCAAGATGTGCAATAAAACTAAGTTTGGGGTGGAAATCTTGAAAGAGAAGGCAAGTGCATAAGATGAGATCATACAAAAAGAAAAAAAGAGAAAAAAAAAGAAAAAGAAAAGAAACACAAAAGAGAAAAATGCACTTGCCGAGACCTTAGACTCTAACAGATATAAAATGCTCGGAAAATGTGAGTAGAAAAAAAGTCAAAAGAGTTTTTACCCCAGAGTATACGTGATGCACGAAAAAAAAAAAGTACACAACATGACTACCGAGTTCAAAAACCCTTGTTATCCAATTTTTTTGTTTATTCCACCGTACTCAAGCCCCGTTACAACCTAAAAAGACCTCAAAAAGTGTGTGGAATCTGCTGTGCTAGTGACATTAGAATGTATTCAAAGTTAAGAGTCTGATATTGGATACTGTGCTGTAAGTGTACACACCTAACCCTGAGAGATATTGTGAGTGTGTGAAAAGCTTGCAGGTGAAGAGGTTTCGGATGTGGAAATGTGGTAAACTGCCTGACTCGGAGAGACCTGAAACTCGATTGGAAAGGAAGAACACGAATGGTGAAAGACTAGGTTGCATTGTGGAAAACGAATTCGGGGGTGACCTTTGTTTGGACTCAATACATCACTTGAGGACAACAATGAGACAAGTTTGGGGTTGTGATCGGTCACCATTTCCATTGAATTCCCGTCGCTAATCCGACATATTTTCATCACCTTGGTAAGATTTATGTTTGTTTTTAGTTGCATTTGAGTCAATTATCATGTTTTGTTGGTTTGGTATTGCATTGCATTCGATTAAGAGTTTATGTCAAAAAAAGATCTCGTTTATGCTTCGTTTGGTAGTGTCATTGTTCCAGGTTTAAAAGCAAGAATGGTGAAGTTCTGGACACTCTGAAGGAAGAAAATATGAAAGAACAGCAGAACAACACGGCCACCCGTGTGCCACCACACGGCCGTGTTGTTGATCAAGCAGAGCAGAGATGAAGCAGAAAACAGAAATCAACACGGCCACCCGTGTGCCACCACACGGCCATGTTGATTAAAACAGTGCATTAACACGGGCACCCGTGTGTAGGGACATGGCCCGTGTTGTTGCCACTGTAACGTATGCTGAAATTAATTAATACTAAAGAACAACACGGCCACCCGTGTGCCACCACACGGCCGTGTTGATTCAACGCAGATTGGAAAACCTAATTTTTGCTGTTTAACCCGATTATGCTCATTAAGGGTAGTTTGGAACTTTAGCTTGGAAGAGAGTCATCTGAAGCTATAAGAAGGCTTGGAAGAGAAAGAAGGAGGGACCTTTTGACAGACGAACGAAAGCATTACAGTGGAGGAGATAGCGAATACGACGGATTCGAAGACGGCGAAATTCAAGGGTAGCCACCATTGAAGATCAAACTCTCCTAATTCTTTGTAATGTTTAATCTTTCCTTTATGAATTCTTTAAGTACTATGAGAGGCTAAACCCCCTGATGCTAGGGGGGTGGTCCTGATGTTATCGTATGCTATGAATGTGAACCAATGATTCCTTGATTACTATGTCATGTATTTCAATTCAATTGTGTGATGTTATTATGTTTTTGTATCGGACAAATACGAATTAATCTATGACTTCCAATAACAGGATTGTGATTGGTAGGGTTTCACACAATTGGGTTTATGAATGCATCATCTAGGACTAGAACCTTTCATAAATCACCGTAAACCTTGATATTTTGTATGATTAAAACCAATGATTAATTGAATGGACATTTGAGTAAGAATTGGTAGTTTAATAGTTTCTTCCTTAAGGACTTAAGTAAGAACATTCTGAGGTTAGGAGATTGAATGTATCATATGTATTAAGGAAATCGGGACTAATTCATAACCGATTAACTCAACCACTCACCCTAGCATCTTTTATCTTAATCAATTATTTTTACTATTTTCGTGTTACTATTCTAAATTCCAAAACACCACAACCATTATCTTTTTGTTCTGATAGAATCGAATTAAAGTAAGTAATTCCTACGCAATCCTTGAGATCGATACTGGGAAATAAACTCCTTATTACTACATCGGTAAAAATAGTACACTTGCTATTTTTCCGATCACATACACACAATCAAACTACACATAATCATTTTTTGATTGGGTGCCATCTAGATTAGGATTGATAACGTCCAATTAGGTTTGTTGTACCAAGAATATTGGGTTGCGATCTTTGAGGGATTCAAATAAGAAAATTGAGGTAGGGTTTTCCTTAAAGATCTTTAGGGTTTGAAGGTTTTTGACTAAATTGTGCAATTAAGATCTGATCAAGTGAAAGCCTTGAGACTAGGTGTGTCGGCAAGGGAGTAGCGTGAAACGATGGATCGTGTTGACAAATCTCGGGTTCAACAAGTGTGCGCTTGAGATTAATTCAGCTAGGTGAAAG
Source organism: Lathyrus oleraceus (assembly GCF_024323335.1). Classification (NCBI taxonomy): domain Eukaryota; kingdom Viridiplantae; phylum Streptophyta; class Magnoliopsida; order Fabales; family Fabaceae; genus Lathyrus; species Lathyrus oleraceus. The sequence goes on from NC_066580.1 coordinate 151,258,324, forward strand.
CCTGAGACAAAGAAGTCATGCAAGGAAGTAAATAATAGGTGAATTGAAGCGGCATTGTTAGTTACATGATCATGCACTTGGGATTAATTCAACTGGGTGAAAGCCTTGGGACAAGGGGTGCCTTGCAAGGAAGTAGAAACAATAGGTGAATTGAAGCGGCATGGTTAGTTACTTGATCAAGATTGATGAAGGTTTTGGAGGTGCTGGAGTCAAGAACAAACTTAGGGTTTGTTGGATTTGGTTTCTCATCTCTTGTATTGATACATTTGAAAAGTAAGATTTATTATATTAGTATCTCAATTTGAATTCGAATTGAGGGCATACATACCTATAACGAGGTCGATTGGGGAACTGCCTAAGCAAATCCTTGCATACTCTCTCTCTCTCTCTCATTTATTTTTTGGTTCACAAATTCTTAATTACTTTGATCTCTTGATCAATATTGTTTGGATAATAACTTTTGAATTCTTCGTTAAATTGTGTTGTAGTAGTAATCACATACCATTTGGTAGTGATTGGTATTTTAAGAACTACAAATATTATACTAATATCCAAGCTTTGTTGATTGTACGCAAAGTGTTTGACAAATCGTGTCAACTAGTCTTTTGTGTGTTATTGTCATTGGAGATAAATTGTTACTGTAGTAGAGTATTAAATTTAGTGCTTGAAGTGTCGATAAATCAACTTGCGAATTATTATCATACCATTGGTACTCATACGCATATCCGTGGATTTTAATAGAAGGTTCGGTTAGACGATTTTGGATCCGGGAAATATTTTAAACTTTCTTCCGCGTCATAACATTTTTTAAATCAAATTTTCGAATAAAATTTTAACTTGGGATCTATTCACCCCATTATAGATCTAGGCTTATCTTTTAACAAGTGGTATCAGAGCCTGGTTTTTTCCGGTCTTAAGATTTGCGTATTAGATAATCGCTACCGAACCTAAAGGGGCATATAATAGATCACCTATTTTTACCGTAAAAAATTATAGCTATTGGAAAGATTGTATGCGTATCCATATCAACTCCGTTGATAAAGGTGTATGGGACGTCATCGCCAATGGTCCTAACCAAATTACAATGACCAATGGTGAAGGCGTCATCGTACCAAAACCGAAAAGTCAATGGAATGATAATGATAAGAAGTTGTAGTCTCATGATTGGAAATCAAAAAATATTCTTATATCCGCATTAGGTGTTGATGAGTATTATCATGTCTCTCATTGTGAAACCTCCAAAGCTATGTGGGGCACAAGTTTCCCATGAGGGAACTAATGAAGTAAAACAATCTAGGATTAATACTTCGAACCAAGAGTTTAAACTCTTTCATATGAAGTATGGTAAAACCGTTGCCGACATGCAAAAGAGATTCACATATATTATTAATAGATTGAATGCTCTAGGTAATTATATTACTACTAACAAGATTTTAAGATGTCTCAATAGGGAATGGCAACCTAAGGTCACCGCTATCAAAGAGGCAAATGATCTTAAAGCACTTGATCTTACAAATTTGTTTGATAAATTGGAAGAACATGACCAAGAACTCACTTGCTTGAAAAAAGATGAAAAAGAATATGAAAGGAAGATGAAGAAAGATAAAGGTAAAGACAAAGCGGAAGAGAAGAATTCCATTGCTTTAATGACTTCTAGTTTAAAGTCCTCAAATAGTGAGCTTAGTGATTGTGAAAATAAAGATGACGAAGACTCCAATGAAGAAGACATGGGGTTGCTCATCAAAAGGTACAATAGATATATGTGTGAACAAGAAACTAAGCACTCCGAGAAGAAGGATCATGGAAAATCCAGAAGATTGTCAAATTCCTCAAAGGATGATGAGAAGAAGAAAAGTAAGGGTAGAAGTACATGCTACCATTGTGGCAAAGAAGGTCACATTAGGCCGGAGTATCCTCAAATCATGAAAGAAAGTGAAAAATGTCATCACACAAGATCAAATAAGCCTAGAAGGGCTTATGTTGCTTGGGAAAGCGAAAATGGTTCTTCAAGTGGAGAAAGTTCTAGCTCAAGCGACGAATTGGCAAAGATGTGTTACATGGTCAACAAAGGAAAGAAAAAGAATGTAAGTCACTTTAATCCTAAATCTACTCATGACTTATCTTATTCTAAATTGCAAGAATCTTTTGAAAATCTACGAAGACAGGCCATAGAAGCTTTCAAAAAGCTTGCTTCAAATAAAAGAGTTTTCTCTCATTTGCAAGCTAAAATGTTAGAAAATGAAAAGAATATAGATTCTCTAAGGAAATATATGATAGACATTTTAAAAGATAATTGTTATGATAATAACACCTCTTGATTTGGGTGTGAGACTTGTCATATTTGGAAAAAAGAGTCAAAAGATCTTAAAGCCAAGTTGAACAAGGCTTTGCAACCCAAAGTCACTTTTGCTATTGACACTTTAAAATATGATATGCCTTCTCATAATCCTTATTGTCATTATTGTCATTATTGTTGCATGAAGGGCCATACCATTGCAAAGTATAACTTTAGGAGACTCATGGGCTCAAAGGAACTCATCAATGGTTACCTAAGTGCAACCAAGGTTTCACTAATCATCAAGGACCCAATGAAGATTTGTTACCTAATACTAGTCATTAATCTTGCAGGGTAAATGTCTTGACACTATGAAGAGAGTATGAGATCTTTTTCGTGGAAGCTCAAGACACAATATTTGTAATACTTCTCTATATCTTGATTTTGTGACAAGAACTATAGAATGTGTTACTAAAGAGGTTAATGTTTAGTGTTCTTTTAATTGGTAAAAGTGTATTGATTATTACTAATTTTTTCTATCCGAGAAGTGTCAGAAAATATATTGTTCTTAATGATGTAAGTTATCTTTGACAAAACATACTCAAGTTTATCAAATTAGGGATTGACCAACCTAAGTTGAGAAAACGTGAGGAGAAGCAAGATGATTATAATAATTGAACAAGATTGAAAGTACAAGTATTATGATGATCATAAAGTCAATGAGACTCTTGGGTACAATACTAATAACACTCTTAAATACTTGTACGAAGAGAAAAGTGGTAAGAGCGTTTTGGTTCTGTTTGTGTTTGTGACACTTGTTGCATTCATTTCAACTTTCACTCAAAAGTTTCTCGTGGAATGCTTATGCATCCTCCATCTTCTGTAAGGTGAGGTTATATCATTTCAATCCTTTTTCTTATTTTGTAAGTGAGTGTTTCTTTTACCTATTTATTTTTCAAATATATATGATGTAGTATGTGTATAATATGTGTAATGTTTGTTCACTTCCAAAATTATCAATGAAACCATTGTGTGTTTCATTTCATATGTTTATAGTGACTTCATACTAAATGTCATCATATGTGATCTATATTTTTTTGCCAACTCATGCTTACTCTTATGTTTGCATGTTAATTGCTTTCAAACCATTAAATTATTGCATATGCATGCCCTCTTATTCATTAGTCATGCGTATGTCATTATGACTCATCCAAAATCATTTCATAAGTCATATATGTGAGTTTTGTCAAGCTTTGCCCATAATGCATTGACACATGGTCACATAGGTCGACGCATAATTTGATTTTATTTGTATTTGTCAAAAATGCTTCAGGATGTGTCGACACATTCGTGGATAGGTCGACCCATGAAATTAATTTTTCTATTCTTGATTAAACGTTTCAGTATGTGCTGATACATAACCTTAATAGGTTGACACATTAACTCATAGGTTGACTCATATTCCATCTTTAGTAAAAAAAAATTGTTTCACATTCATGCACTAAAATCTCTCAAGTTTCCAAGCTTCAACTCATCTCATTAAAGTCATTCGTTTTCGTCAAAATATTGTTTGTTTCTCTCAACCCATTTCACCTTCCTTCACATTTCCATCAAATCTCCTCCATTTATCTCATTTCTCCTCTTACTCTTTCAAAAACCTTCTTTTCACCCTAAGTCACAAAAAATTACAGATCCTCACTTGTTTTTGGATTATTTTCTCATTATTGTATGTTGTTGTGATTGTGTGTTTTGTTTGAGTGTGTGAGTATTCTTAAATCTCTCATTCTCCACATATTTCATTCAAACATTCTATCAAACACTTGGTGTACACATCCTATCTCAACTTTTTCAATGACTCATAAGCTAGCAAATACTAAGGCTGATTCTAAAGGTAAAGGAAATGCTAGTTCCTCATCTACTGCTATAGAAACTCCCTTCTCATTGGTATCTTTTAGGTGTATTGAGGAGTTTGAATAAAAGCACAAAGATAGGCTAGTGGTAAAACCGTATGTGTGGAAAGCCAAATTTATTGCTTAGTTGGCTCTTCCTAGTGTTGATGAGTTGGTGTCTCATCAAAAGATTGACTAATTTTTACAACTTGCACAAGATTACAACGAGGATCTTATTCGTGTGTTATATCCCGGGTTGCATGCAAAAAGATGATTCTCGTTTTAAGTTTACCGCTGGGAATGTGATTTAGGAGTTTACAAATGAATTATGGAATTTGTTGTTTGGTTTGACTATTACTGATCCTGATGTGGGAGATGAATCTGATTCGTTGGTGATGGATGTTTATACTCATGTTGATTATAATGAAAATGTTGTGGTGAACGAAATGCTTAGAGTTCCCCATCTTGAAGGTAACTTTTAACCTCTTACTATTGGACAACTAAAGATGGTTCCAAGGATTTTGGTTTGGCTTGTTTTTCACGTTCTCCGTCCGAAAAATGGTGGGTTTTCAAGAATTGATTATTCTGAAGTTCACTTGGTCTACATTCTGCTCAACAAGGTTAAGATAAATTAGCCTCATTACATTGTTTCAAGGATGTTTTCTATAAAGAAGTGCAACAATTTTCTACGTGTCAATGCTTTCAAAGAGTCTGAAATTCTTCAATATTGGCTTGCATAACCTGTCATACAAGTCTCATGGGTATGTACAAGAGTTTTCTCAAAGGACTCTTACAAATTTGGGATACTTTTAGGATGTCCAGCGAAGGGCATATTACTTCCTTGCTAGTAAGAATGCCAGAAGAATTTATAACTTTGATGATCCTGGTGCTTTTTAGGATGAAGGGGAAGAAGAAGGTGTCCATATGGAGGATGAACATCACACTGTGGATCACCAAAATCTCCATGAAGAAGATGCTATAATGCATGATACATGATGCACCTGTTAGAGATCATCTGACACAGTTGCTAAGGGGTCCTTAGGATGATTAGTTTCCTTTTCTCTTGTATTTGTATTTTGGTTTCTGAAATTGTACTCAGTGTAATTCTTCCAATATTTTATGAATAAAAAAAGATTCTATGGTCAATCAATTTGTTACTATTGTTATTATTTAGTATTTGCAAATAGAACTTCACATGTTCCTTGAAATAAACAAAAACAATGCATTTCATGCATCATTAGCATAACAGGTTTGCTTCCGCCAGATGTCTTATTGGTTATTCTTCTGTGCTTCAGCCAAGATGACTCACCGATATAACACTCGCACTAATCAACCAAAGATCATGAAGCACTTAGAGCAAGAGAATAGAGAGCTGAAGGATGGAATTGCACGGTTGACTGCTATGGTGGAGTCTGTTATTTTTGCACAGAATCAGTCTTAACCAACTCTTGCAACTCCTCCTCAAAGGACTTCTATTTTTGAGGTTACTACCTCGACTGTTCCTATTGCTACCAGCCAATCCGGTCCTTCCATGCCTGCTGGATTCCCTTGGAGAATGCCACCAAATTTTATGCTTGAAGGGTATGCACCAACTTTTGTTTCTCTGCTGGCATCTAGCCCGGTCATGACAGTGCCACCTCCAGTCGTTCATACTTTGCCTCGTGTTGAGGATACCATCTACCATTCTGAGCCATATGAGAGCCCAGATGTATATGAGAAAATGGACGAGATAAAGGACCAGTTCCTCGAGCTACATAGAGAGTTGAAGACTCTGAGAGGAAAGGATTTGTTTGGGAAGAGTGCTGCTGAGCTCTTCCTAGTGCTTAATGTGAAAATCCCGATGAAGTTCAAGGTTCCTGACTTTGAAAAGTATAACGGGAATACTTGTCCGCTGAGCCACCTTGTGATGTACGTCAGAAAAATGTCAACTCAAACTGATAATGATCAGTTATTGATTCACTACTTTCAAGACAGTTTGACTGGTGCTGCTTTGAGATGGTATATGTGGTTAGACAGTGCAAGTGTTCGTACTTTCAATGACTTGGGTGAAGCCTTTGTCAAACAATAAAAATACAATGTTGATATGGCGCCTGATAGAGACCCGCCGAGGTCTATGTATCAGAAGGATAAGGAGTCATTCAAGGAGTATGCCCAGAGGTGGAGGGAACTTGTTGCCCAGATTAGTCCACCATTAAAAGAAAAGGAGATGACGCAGATTTTCTTGAAGATGCTGAGTTTGTTTTATTACGAACGTATGATTGCCAGTGCCCCCAATGACTTTACCGAAATGGTAAATATGGGGATGAGGCTAGAATAAGGAGCCCGTGAAGGACGTCTGTCTAAAGAAGAAGCATCATCTAGCAAGAAGTATGGGGGTAGTTTCTCCAAGAGGAAGGAAGGGGAAACTAATTCAACAACTGTGGGGAGGCAAAGGAGGCCTCATGATAGAAAGGGTTCTCAACATCGTCAACACCAAGATCAAGTTTCTTCAGTGATTCCCGTATTTTTCCATAATTCTAACAATCAATCTGTTCCTATTAAATAACAACAACGTCACCAACAACCACAACAAAGAACCAACTACAACAACAACAATAATAACCAGCAAAATTTTGAGAGGAAGAAACTCTCCTTTGACCCTATTCCTATGTCCTATGCAGAATTGTATCCATCTTTGGTTCTCAAGAACCTCATCCAACCAAGAAATCCTCCATAAATTCCTAAGCCACTTCCATGGTGGTTCAATCCCGAACTTTGTTGTGCCTTTCACCAGGGAGCCTCTGGCCACGACATTGAGAATTACTATCCGTTGAAGTACGAAGTGCAAAAGCTTGTGAAGAGTGGGATGGTGTCCTTTGAGGACATAACACCTAATGTGAAAGCTAATCCACTGCCTGCTCATGGTAATGCTACTGTGAACATGGTGGACGGATGTCCAGGGAATTTCCGAGTATTCGATGTACGACGTATCCGTAGGTCCTTGGTGGAGATGCATAGGAATTTGTGTTTCATCAGTGATTTTGAGTACGACCATGATGGTTGTGCAATTTGTACTGTGAACCCCCGTGGGTGTATGATTGTCAAAAGAGATATCCAAAAGTTAATGGATGAGAATGTAATCCAGATTCAACAGTCAAGGGATATATATGATATGAACGTAATAGTGCCAGTGTTCAAGACCCCTGAGCGGGTAGTCATTCAATTTGATAGAAGCAATAATAATAATGTTAATAGATCGGTATCATCATTGGTAATACGGTTAGCAGGCCCTGTTCCGTATGCATCCGATAAAGCTGTGCCTTATCAATATAACGCCATAATGGTGGAGAATGGTCAAGGGGTTCCTTTACCAGTTGCAGACTCCGTGTTGAGTATATCTAATATTGTGAAGGTGACCCGTAGTGGTAGTGTGTTTGGTCCAGTTTTTTGAAGGAAGTAGAAGATGTTTCAATCAGTAAAAAGGTAGAGATTCCGATGGTGAATCCGGTTAGCACTCCAGTGTGTCAGTCTGGTGAATCCAACAAACTGAAGGCTAATGATGATGATGAAGTTCTGGAGCTGATAAAGAGAAGTGAGTTTAATATGGTGAAGCAGATGCTCCAAACCCAATCAAAGATCTTCGTGCTATCATTATTGATGAACTCTGAGGTGAATAGGGAGGCGTTGCATAAAGTGCTCGAGCAGGCTTACGTTGAGCACAATGTTACTGTGGATCAGTTTAACCATATTATTGCTAATATCACTTCTTGCAATAATTTGAGTTTTGGTGATGAAGAGCATCCTGAGGAAGGAAAAAATCACAATTTGGCATTGCATATTTCGATGAACTGCAAGGAGGATGCTATGTCCAATGTGTTGGTTGACACTTGGTCATCTTTGAACGTGCTTCCAAAGTTAACTTTGTCCAGACTTTCTTATCAAGGCGCCCCAATGAGGTACAATGGCGTGATCGCCAAAGCGTTTGATGGTTCTCGTAAAACCGTCATCTGTGAAGTATACCTTCTAGTTAAAATAGGTCCGAGTGGTTTCCAAATTAATTTTCAAGTGATGGATATCCACCCGGCCTATAGCTGCTTGTTGGGAAGACCATGGATTCATGAAGCTGGAACAGTGGCGTCTACTCTACATCAGAAGCTTAAATTTGTGAAGAACGACAAGCTTGTCGTTGTTGGTGGAGAAAAGGCGCTATTGGTGAGACATTTGTCATCTTTTTCTTATGTTGAAGATGATGAGGAGGTTGGAACTCCGTTCCAAGCCTCTAATGAAGAGAAGAAAACTCGGGCACCCATGTCCTCTCTAAAGAATGCACGAAAGGCTATTGAGGCTAGCAACATTGATCAGTGGGGCCGAATGATAGAGATTACTGAGAACAAGAATATGGCTGGATTGGGAGTTCAACCAGGGCCGTTAAACGTCAAGATAGAGGATGTGTAACCAAGTTTCCTTAGTGGAGGGTTCATTCATGGGAATGATCAACACTTAACTGCTGTAATTGGGGACATTGACAATGATGAAGAAGCTTGCGCCAACTTTGTGACACATGACCAGACTTGCAACAATTGGGTTGCTGTTGACGTTCCTACTGTTATTCATCGCTCTAAGTATTTTTTTTTTCATTTTAAAGGAAAAATCCTTCTCCTATGCCTAAGGGAGAAGTGAAAATTGTTGGGCATTTCAATTATCATCAATAAAATGCAATTTTATTCATCCACATCTTTGATGTTTTATTTTTACTATTTTGCTTTTTTGAAAATGGTAATCACAAAAAACATAAATAAATAATAATATTCCATCTGCATAATATTTGGTCATAATTCACTTCTCTGGAATCAAAATATCAAATCATTATGCAAGTTGGTTCTCAAACCCATTGAATATAATGATCATACTCCCTCTCCAAACTTTGATTTCCTTGTGTTTGAGGCTGAGGAACAAACTGATGATGAAGTATCTGATGAATTATCTCATTTACTTGAGCATGAGGAAAAAGTCATTCATCCATTTGAGGAGAAGATTGAATTAGTCAACTTGGGTTCTAAAGATGATGTGAAGGAAGTCAAGATTGGGTCTCAACTGTGTCCAGAGGCTAAGAAGGGGTTGATTGATCTTCTTCTCGAATATTCAGATGTGTTTGCTTGGTCATATCAAGACATGCCTGGGTTAGATTATGAGATTGTGGAGCATAGATTGTCGTTGAAGTCAGAATGCCCGCCGATCAAGCAGAAGTTGATAAGAACTCATCCCGATATGGAAGTTAAGGTCAAAGAGGAAGTGCAGAAGCAAATCGATGCTTGTTTTCTTGTTACCCCTGAATATCCGCAGTGGGTGGCCAATATTGTGCCTGTTCCTAAGAAGGATAGAAAATTCCGCATGTGTGTTGATTATAGAGATTTGAACAAAGCTAGTCTGGAAGATGATTTTCCTCTGCCACACATTGACATGTTGGTAGACAATACAACTAAGTTCAAAGTCTTTTCATTTACAGACAAATTTTCCGATTATAATCAAATCAAAATGGCACCTGAAGATATGGAGAAAACCACATTCATTACACCCTGGGGAACATTTTGTTATAGAGTGATGTCTTTCGGTTTAAAGAATGCTGGTGCAATGTACCAGAGAGATATGACCACTCTTTTTCATGATATGATGCATAAAGAGATTGAAGTTTATGTTGATGATATGATTGCTAAATCAAGTGATAAAGAAGAACATATTGAGCACTTGTTGAAGTTATTCCAGCGTTTGAGGAAGTATAAACTCTGCTTGAATCCCAATAAGTGTACATTTGGTGTTCTTTATGGTAAGTTGTTGGGCTTTATTGTCAGCGAAAATGGTATTGAAGTTGATCCTGCCAAGGTCAAAGCAATACAAGAAATGTCTGTGCTCAAAAACTGAGAAGCAAGTTAGAGGTTTTCTCGGCCGCTTGAATTATATCTTAAGATTTATATCGCATATGACAGCCACATGTACGCCTATTTTCAAGCTTCTTCGGAAAGATCAGTCTTGTGATTGGACTGAAGATTGCCATAATGCTTTTGACAGTATCAAAGATTATTTGCTTGAGCCTCCAATTCTGTCTCCGCTTGTTGAAGGAAGACCATTGATCGTGTATTTGACTGTGCTTGATGAGAGTATGTGTTGTGTTCTTTGTCAGCAAGATGAATATGGGAAGAAACAATATGCAATTTACTACCTTAGTAAGAAATTCACCGATATATGTTGAATCAGACTACTTGGTTGATATCCAAAATGGATCCAATCAAAGACATTTTTGAGAAGCCTTCTTTAATTGGGAGGATTTCCCGTTGGCAGATGTTGTTATCATAGTATGATATTGAATACCGATCTCAAAAAGCTATTAAGGATAACATCTTGGCTGACCATTTGGCTCACCAACCAATTGAAGACTACTAGTCAGTGCAGTATGATTTTCCCGATGAAGATATTTTGTACTTGAAATGAAAGATTGTGATGAACCATTGCTTGAAGAAGGGCCAAAACCTGGTTCCCGTTGGGGCATGGTATTTGATGGAGATGTTAATTCTTATGGTAATGGCATTGGGGCAGTGATTATTACTCCTTAAGGAACTCATTTTCCATTCACAACTAGATTGACTTTCAAGTGTACAAACAATATGGTTGAGTATGAAGCTTGCATTATGGGGCTTGAAGAGACCATTGATCTCAGAATAAAATATCTTGACGTCTATGGAGATTCAACTTTGGTTGTGAATCAGATCAAAGGTGAACGGGAGACGAATCAACCCGGTTTGATACCATATAGAGATTATGCAAGGAGGATTTCAAATTTCTTTACAAAGGTTTAATTTCATCATATCCCTTGAGATGAAAACCAGATGGCAGATGCTCTTGCAATGTTGGTTTCAATGGTTGTTGTTGAAGAAGTCAAAGATGAAAAACCTTGGTACTATGATATCAAATGTTTCCTCCAAAGTCAGATTTACCCGCTTGGGGCATCTTTGAAAGATAAAAATACTTTGAGAAGATTAGCTGGAAAATTCTACTTGAATGGTGATGTGTGTTACAAGAGAAACTTCGATATGGTTTTGCTCAGATGTATGGATAGACATGAAGCAAACTTATTGATGACTGAAGTCCATGAAGGTTCCTTTGGTACTCATCCCAATGGACATGCTATGGCAAAGAAGATGTTGAGAGCAGGTTACTATTGACTGACAATGGAATCTGACTGTTGCAAGTTTGTGAAGAAATGCCACAAGTGTCAAATTTATGCAGATAAAATTCATGTTCCTCCGACACTGTTAAATTGCATCTCCTCTCCATGTCCCTTCTCCATGTGGGGAATTAATATGATTTGTATGATTGAGCCCAAAGCGTCAAATGGACATCATTTAATTCTAGTGGCTATTGATTACTTCACCAAGTGGGTTGAAGCGACATCGTATGCGAATGTGACCAAGCAAGTGTAACACCTCAAAATTTGCCCTCCTCTTCTTGGGACTAGTATAGCATCTTGCATTTCATATTTTAGGACATTAGGCATTTGCATTTTTGCATATCATGTGAGAATAAGAAGATCATCCTCCAAAGTCTTTTCAGAAGATTGGAAGTTACATGATTCAAGCCTGAGGGTTTCTTTAAATTGATCATCAACCATCTGAGGGTTTGTGCTTCAGTTAGGGTTTTCCTGATCCTTCAATGGTCTTGACAATTATCTTGTGTGCAAGGATATGTCACCATCATCATGGTTATGTCATCATCCAGGGTTTCATTGTGCTTTCTCAAGTTTCCATTGGATTGGGGTTTTGACCTCTAGTCAACCCTGATCATTGCCTTTCTTCCAGCCAGGGTTTCTCAAGGAGATGAGGCATTCTATTGATATGAAGACCACATGAGTATCATATTGGGTTTGAATGGGCTAGGGTTTCATTTCTGAGCCATTTCCACAAGTGGTGGAGGCTCAAGCTGATCAGAGCATTTCTAGGTCATCTGTGAACCAAAAAGTCAACTGTAAAGTCAACTAAGGGCTATGAGGTGGGGAAATGAGTTTCAACATCTCAATCATGTTCAAAAGAGGTCCATTTGTCATTTCAAACATCTATCTTGAAGAATTTGAAATCAGGACAAAAGTTTCCAAAAATGGAAAGTGACCTGTAATTGAAAGTTTCCAAAAATGGCAAGTTTTTGGTCCATATTCTACTTGACTTTTCAACATCAAAGAAGCTTCAAATGGATTTTTGGTGAACATGAAAGTTGAAGATCTTTCTCTCCTCTTTTCATAAAGTCCATGATCATGATCATCTGATGATTGGTTGAGGAGTTATGGCCAAATGATCACAAAGTGTACATGGAAGTTCAACATGGCATAACTTTTGATTCAAAACTCCAAATTCCACTCTTTTTGCAAAATGCTTGTCTTGACCAATACTTTCCAAATCAACCATTGTCTTGTATGAAAAGTACTCATGTGATCATGTGTTCATTCATATGCATTTTGGAGGGAAATGGGGAATTTAAATTTGGTGAATCACATGTGCAAAATACCACTTCCATTGTGTTTATTAGATGATTTTAAGTGGATTTGGACCATTGCATGGCACTATTCATGTATGGTTTATGCATGCTACCTCATTATTCATTTTTTGCAAAACACTTCATAATTCATTAATTTAGATTAACCAAGCTTAATGTGGATTAGCAAAGTCATTAACATACAATATAAATAGATAATCATAACAGAATTTGCTCATAATCACAATTCTAGATCTAGAATTCCATTTTCCCTCCAAAACTCTCTCTCCTTGGATTTCAAATTTTCTTCACACAACCACAGGATTTCTTCATAGATCCTTCATCCTCATGGAATTTTGAGCAGGAATCATCCATAATTCGTGGCATTTGAGCAAGATTTCGTGTAGATTCAAGCACTCGCATGTTAATGGAAGTTTGGAATTAAGGCGAATTCAGAAGGTTTCAGCTATTCATTTGTGCACAAAGCTTCACAAGGAGATCATAGGAGAAGAATTGGAGCGTTTGGAACCTTGAACACATGACTTTGGACACTGCCATTCCAAGTAAGCTTGAAATTCGACCTTCACTATTTACCATTTCATTGCTATAATCTTGTAGATCTTGTTGTGGTGATAATTATGATGTAAGTAGAATTAATTTTGGTTGAGAATTGAGTGAGATATATGGATTTAAAGTTTGGTTCATGAAACTTCTTTCGTTCGATCCATAAAATATATTAGGAATCAGGCTTAGATAATCATGGATTTGGATTCCTCGTAGCAAGGCCTTTCGAATGATATAAGGCACGTTAATTTCTGCAAAATTTGACGGTGGCGCTCCGCCTGGCTGGCCGGAGAAGACGGTTGTTTCAGCCGTCCGCCACCGCCTGGTGTGAGCTTAGGGTTTCTGCAGCAAAACGCTGCGTTTTGCCCTTAAACGCCCCTTGAACCCCTTGATCCTCTGTTCGATCCTGGCTCAGTGCATTTGTTTAATTCCAGTTGATTTTAATTGAGCGCTTGCATTGACCCTTGCTACCTCAGTTTGATCCTTGGCTTTGTGTATTTTGGAATCTATTTTTTTGAGCGCTTATTCTTAGCCTAGCTTCCTGAGTTCGATTCTGGTTGGATGTGGTTTCTGAATTTAATTTTGAGCGCCTCTTGTTACCATAGATACCTGTGTTCGAATCCTGGCAAGTGATGTTTGTGAATTTAATTTCCAACGCTTCTTTTGACCTTCATAACCTGAGTTCAATCCTTGGTTTCAGCATGTTTTTAATTTCATTCAAAACTTTATTTCCCTCCAAATTGCCATGCATATTTCATATTATTTCAATATTTTTCTTCAACTTTAGAAAATCATAAAAAATGTTAGATTAATCCAATTTGATCCAGGTTTTTTTCCACATGCTTGTGTTGATGTCTATTATTTTTTGATGTTTATTTCATGATTTTTTCACTTCTGGATTTTTAATGATGATTGTTTGTTTGCACATGATGTTATATTGACATGTTGGATTCATTGTTTTGTAAAATGCTCATGATTTGTCCAATTGGCTTGAAATTTGACATGCTTGTTCCTAACATGTGATTGGATTTTTGAGAATTGGTTTGGCATTTTTATCTTGTTCTACCACTGTTTTGGATACATGGACGTTTGGTGTGACAATTTGTGTCACAATTTGTATGTTGCATTTGTACATGTTCATTCATATACCATTTGATATCTTCTGGACTTGATTTTTGGTATGATGTTTGCTCATAACATGATAAGCTCATATAAAAAAATTTATGATCATTGGATGCTTTTCTGTTTTAATGTGGATTTTCTCATTTGGATTGTCCATTGTGTGCACTTTGCTTGCTCTTGCTTTATCTTGTTCATGTGATGACTTTGCCTTGTGATTTAGCTTTGATCCTTTTTAGGACATGTTCTTGTTTGGTTTAATGTGCTTCATGTGGAATGTTGATTTCTGTTTTGACTATTTGCTTTGCCTTTGACCCTAGTCTTTGCACTAGTGGTTTGTACTTACCAATTGAGCTGTGTATTTCAGGTTCAAGCATCTAGCTCTAATGGTCGACATGATCTTATTACTTGAGATTAAAGTTGCTTTAATTACTAACCCTTGTTGTGTTGTAGGTACATTGGGGGTGAACTCACTTGAGTGATTGCATTCATGACTTGCATTGTGTACATATTGGAAATGTCTCACTAATGTTGTCTATTTAATTTGTCTGAATACAATACTGACTGGTTGGCTTTTGTACAGGTACATTAGTCGCTATTAGCTTGCTTTGCTTTGCTTTGGAGTGTGGTTGGTACACCACTGAGGTAGTTTAGCATTCTAACTCCATGTAGTCTGGAAGCCCTGTCGCTTTTTTGGCAGGCGTTTGGCTGAAGTCCTCCTTAAGAGGTAATGACTGTGTTTGTTTACTTTTGTGCCAAAGACCTCCTTGTCAAGGCATGTTACTTGTTAAGTCCTCCTAAGTGAAGAGGTAATTGACAGATAGAAGGGACTAGTAGCCAGTCCCCTGTTAGTCGTTGAGTCGTTCATTATGCTCGCACTACGTGCTGACGCTCTTGAACCTAACCCAAGATCCTTGTATAGAGTCAGTCAAGTGGAATAGGGTCCCTCTTTCTGGACCCCCACGCTTTCATTGATTCAAGCTCACCCTGGCCAGGGTTAAGAGCTATGAGGTCTAATCCTCATTACCTTTCATCTGCTCACCCTGACGGTCAATGTAAGTGGTTAAGAGCTTTAGAACACCCATACAATTTTGGCTTGTTTATCGAGGTTGATATGACCCTTTGACTAAAGCCCAACCATTTGTCTGAGCCTCTTGTTTGTGTATAGAGTGTGATGATTGCTTTTGATATGTTTATCTGCTTTCCGCTTCTTATCTCCTGTTCTGTAGGAGGCGTATGATCAACTTTCGAGGAAGTTGAACGTACGTAGAGATAGACTTGAGTTGACTCACTGCCTGTGTGAGTCAAACTCTTGTTAGAGACCTCAACCTAGGGTTATAATTTGCATGACGACTATTAGGCTCGAGTCAGTCTCCCTTTTAGTTCGTTATTCCCTTGGTCTCTGGTTAGGAGAGTTTCTCCCCTGTTAAGGGGAACTATGTCGCCCTGATCCTCATACCAGATGAGGTACGTAGGCAAGAGATCGTGCGAGATCTCTCCGGGCACCCTTTTTTTTTGTGTGTTTGCTTGACAACTACTAGGCTCGAGTTCCAGACTCCCTTTTAGTTTGTCAGTTGGAGAACCTTTGGTGTTCGCTGGTTAGCGATTGTTTATTTGTTTGGAGTCATATGTAAGCCCATTGTTTGGCATTCTGTTTCCTTTTGTGCTTTGAGGAGTTAGATATAAGTCCAGCTATTGGCATTCTGTTTCCTTGTTGAGTTTTTCCGTTGACGTCTCAGCGTCTCTGTTTTGCATTTTGTTTCGGCGTGCGTTAGCCGAGCTACGAGTGCTCTGATTCTTTCTCTGGTTATAGAAGATACGTAGGCATAGGATGCGATGTCCTAGCGAGCATGTTTCCCATTCCCCGAACTACGTCGACTCTGATGTTTGTTTCTGACAAACTACGTAGGCCCAGGATGCGACATCCTGCCGAGTCCCCTTCCTCCGTCTTCTTTCACCTGTTTTATTATTCCAGTGTGTGTGCATTCTTTGAGAAGTTATTTAGCAACCTTTTCCTATTCTTTTTAGCGTGGATCCTGTCGAGTACGACAGACGTGAGGGGTGCTAATACCTTCCCCTTGCGTAACCGACTCCCGTACCTTGCAATCTCTGGTCGTAAGACCATTCCTTTCCCTTTTTCAGGTTTACTTCGAGCGTTTCCTTTCCCTCCTTTGGGATAAATAACGCACGGTGGAGACTCTGTGTGTTTTCCCGCCGGTTGTTTTTCGCGTTGCGACAACAAGTTATTGAGAGGTTTATCAAGAATAAGATTATATGCCGTTATGGTGTGCCGAGTAAGATCATTACTGATAATGGATCTAACTTTAATAACAATATGGTGGAAGCTCTTTGCAAAGACTTCAAGATTGCACACCACAATTCTTCTCCCTACAGACCCAATATGAATGGGGCTGTTGAAGCTGCAAATAAGAACATCAAGAAGATCATTCAAAAGATGGTTGTGACATACAAGGATTGGCATGAGATGCTCCCATTTTATTTGCATGGGTACCGTACATCCATTTGCACTTCAACAGGGGCAACCCATTTCTCTCCTGTTTATGGTATGGTAGTTGTGCTCCCTGTGGAGGTTGAGATCCCATCATTATGTGTCTTGATGGAAGCCAAGTTGACTAAAGCTGAATGGTTCCAGACCAGATATGATCAATTGAATTTAATTGAAGAGAAGAGGTGGACTCCTAATTATGAAGGCCCATATGTTGTTAAGAGAGCCTTTTCAAGCGGTGCTTTTATTCTTACAACTATGGGTGGTGAAAAGTTCACTCGTCCTTTGAATGTCGATGTAGTCAAGAAGTACTTCGCCTAAAAAGAAAAGAACAACTCGCTAAGTTGAAAACATGAAAGGGCGGGTTAGGGAAAAATGAGCGTCTTGGTGGATTGAAAAACCGAAAGGGCGATCCAGGGAAATGTTAGAGACATAAAATAGAAAACTTATCCCGATAGATTGAGTACCCCACCTTGGGGAAATGTAGACAAAAGATAGAGATTATGGCAAGTAACTGCATTCGGTTGGTCCTGATCATTGGAGCAATTTGGAGCAATTCGTTTGGTTCTGATTCATCATTCTCAACCAAAACCAAGAGCACAACAGATATCGAAGTCTGGTAGGAAGAGTAGTGATCATTGTATTCAATGTAGCCCTTTTCCATGTAAATTACCATTTTCAACTTTTGTAAAGATCTATGGAGTCTTGTCATTTGCAGACTACCATTCTATTAAATAAAGTTGAGCTTTTATCCAATTGTTTCTACTCTTATTTATTTCAGCTAAATAAAATTGAATTTATATGATGATAATTTTGAAATAAATTAATGAATAAAGATCATTTTTTCTTAAGAATATAAAAGCAATTACTTTAGAACAATCGATTTCAGCAAGGAATATCAACAACAGTCTGAGAACAGGTAAGTCTTGACATGCGAAGCCTTGTTGGTCTTCCCCAAGCATTTGGCTTGGTAATCTTTCCCAAGCAGTTCATCATTCATTCCCAGTAGAGTGGAGCTATTGATCGGTCCCTTTTGCAAATCATTTTCCCAACTGAGTTGAAGGCTCGCATCCTCAGCAATTTGGCTCAGACCCCGTGCAGAGTTTTATCTCCTATATTCCCTGACTGAGTCCATCTTTCGATATCGAAGTTCCATGGTTCCCAATAGTTATTGATTTGGTCCCTTGCGATGTTGTCTCCCATTTGATATGGTGTTGACCTAAAATTCCTCGCAGAGTTGGCAACTTAGATCTTCAACAGATCTTTTTCTCTCTCCCCAGCCAGGGTTCAATTATTTAGAGCCATATGATTGGTGTTCATCCCCAGCATTTTTCTCCAGTTGGTGTTTCCATCTTGTTGAGATTAGCCGAGTGTTGCAGTGGTGATTCAAATCTGTGATATTTGTATCCTTTGTGATGGTTTTTTCAGCATAATCATCAAACATATACATATTCATGCATAAAACACAACATCAAATATTTCATTATGCATCTTTATTGCGTTTTATTCCTTATTTCTGATCCTCTGCTACAATGATATTATTCCCCCATACAGGTTCGGTGTGTGTGTCCTCTCTCAATAGTAAAGTGTCAGCCCATTAAGCAGAAAGAATTTAACCTTTCTCATTTCCCCACTGAGTTATTTCCTCGTGGATGATTATTGTTTCAGTTTTCCCCCAGTTAATTATCTGGATGGAATCACTCCCCGTGAGTTATATTCTTTCTACCTCTTACCTAGATGAATGTTTTGGTCCCTTGAGAGTCTATTACCTAGTAACTGGTAATATTCTTCTCAATTTTTTTGAGTACTTTACTTTATCCCAATACCCGGTAAAATGTAACCTACTTCCTTTGCTTTCCCAGCGGATTCATTTTCACGTTTCCCCAGACAGTATTATCCTTGATATGTTCATCCTAACCGGTGACGGATATTCTTCCTTTATGGTTTTCTACCCAGTAAAAAGGTAGTTGTAATCCCTATTTCATTCCCCATAGAGTTAATCCTTGATATGTTCATCCTAACCGATGACAGATTTTCTCCTCTTTGGTATCCTATCCAGTAACCGATAGATATAATTCCTACTTTTCTCTGGCAGTCTATCCTTGATATGTTTACCCTAATCGGTAACGAATATTCTTCCTTTGAGTTTATCCTTGATATGTTCACTTTAACCGGTGACGAATATTCTCTCTTTGGTCTTCTGCCCAGTAACCGATAGTTGTAAATCCTATTTGATATTTTCCCCAGCAGGTTGTTCTTACCCAGTAACCGGTAACAAATACACCTCTTTTTCCTCAGCGTGTCATCCTTGATAGGTTTTACCCTAACCGGTAGCGGATGTCCCTCTGTCAGAGTACATTATCTTCCTACCTAGTAACCGGTAGTAGATAATATGTTTCTGGTACTCCTGTGGAAGATCATTCTTCCCCACTTGAGTTTGATTCAGGTATTCCAACTTTGGTCTAATCTAGCCGCTTCCCTCGCAGATTTTTCCCTCTTCCCCAGACTAAGTCTTTCCATTGATTTATTTTCATGGAAATTCCCCTCGTGTCTCCCACAGTTTTTAAGTCATAGCCTGGCCTACGCACATCACTTTTATCCCCCAGAGTCTCTGTCTCCCCAGTGAGTTTTCCTTATGGAATGCAATATGTTCCTGTGGACTTTCAGTCTCTCTGGATTCTTTTTCTTTGTGGCAATATCTTCTCCACAGAGATTAGTTTTAACATTCATATCATATACATCATGAGGTCTCTTAGGGACCAAAATTTATTTCTATGTAATGTTATTTAAGTCCATTCTACTGAGTGGATACAAAGATTTTAACTTTCACATCCTCAGTTAGAATGTCCTTAAATAGGGGTAGTTGTAAGACCCAAATTTTGACCCCAAGACCCCTCATGCTATCTCATCATATGCGTTGGCTTTGGGATCACACCTTGGCATCCTCCTTACCCCTCATTCATTGGGTTTGCATTGGGAGAGGTCACCAAGCATATTTGATTGTATCATACTTTGTTTTTCATTATTTACTAAACAAAATACCAAAAATATGTCTATGTATATTTTGTTGCTTTTGTAGGTAGTGTGTGTGTGTGTGTGTTCACCCATGCTCCATCAAGCTCATATCTAGGGTTTAAGACCCTCAATGCAAGGAGATCAATCAAGATATGGTTTAAATTTACTCTAGACATCATGTATGGATCCCCATGATCTTCACTTATCATTTTTATCAAGAATTCATCAAGAGTTTGAAGCTCGTTTGCCTTGGAAGCCCTAATTCATCTGGGTATCTTGTGTGACTTCCTCAACAAGTTTCTTCATCATTTGATCAAATATTTCAATGTATACTTAATATTACATCATCTTACACATATATGATCCTCCATGAGTCCCAAGTATCAAGGGAACTTCAAGTTTGCAAGTTGGTTCATGGTGGTTGACCAGAGAAAGTCAACTGGTCAAATTTGGGGTTCCCTAGACCCTATCTCCTACAATTTTTGTCATATGAAAATTATTACAAAATAAACTTTACTAACAATGACATTACAAACAAATTTCATGTTTAAGTCAAGATCTAGTTTTGCTTGGAAAGTCAGTTTTTATGGTAAAAGATTATAGGTCATTTTGTCTGAAACCTAGTTAGGAGGTCAACCTCCAAAGACCATAACTTTCTCATTTTTTATGATATGAAAGCCATTAAAGTTTCATGATAAAATTAAAGATGTCCTATCCAACTTTTATTTTTGGAATAAGTTCCGATTCAACTTTCAAGTGCATGTACCAAGAGGAAACATTATAGGTCATTTTGGGCCATTACCATTGAACAAGTGATTTTCGTCAACTTCTAAAATGCATAACTCCTTTATGCCAAATCCAAATGAGGTCCAATTTGTGACCAAATTAAATAGGTTTGAAATAGATACAACTTTTATGAAGAAACGTTTTCCATTTGACGTCCATAGCAAAAGTTATTCAAGGTGGAAGAAGTGAACATTTGCTTGGTACTTAGAAAATTTTCAAATATATTTGATTTTCCAAACTTCCACCTCAAAATTCATCATGATAAAAGCTTCAAATGGAAAGGTGTTCAACATTAAAGTTGTTCCACTTGATCTCACCTTTCTAAAAAGTCCAAGATCATCTCATTTGGATCAAAATTGAGGGACTTGCACATGACTCCATTGTGGGGTTTGTTTTGGCAAGTTTTGGATTCAAGTGATCATTCTTCTTTGCATGCTCCACTGTGATGACTTCAACATCAATTGCACACGAATTGGAGATGGATTGCATCATTCCTTAGGCAAAAATCATTGCCCATGCATCCATGCAAGTTGGTTTCCAATTTTGGCAAAATTTCAAATGGTGCAAAAATCGATTCCCTCCCTATATTTAAACAAGCTCACGGCTTTAGAAAATGCATCAACACCTTGCCCAATCTTTTCCAAGAGAACTTAGACCCTCACACCATAGAATTTATTGAGGATTTCATTGAAATCGAGTTTGAATTTCACCTTCTGTTTTGAAGTTCAAACTCCAAGAATTCATTGCCCTTTCCATCTCAATTGATCACTACAAGCAAGAGGAGGAAGAATCAAGCAAATCCAGGTCAAGATCAAGCTGAATTGAAGCTACTCGAAGGTTAAATTTCAGAAACTTCATCTCTTCGATTCTCTCTTAATTCTTCACTATTCTTTGTGATTTTTGGTTGACTGAAGTCCTACCAATGTATGCAAGAAGATTGAGTTACTTTGAGGTCAAATCGAAGTAACTCAGTTCATGATCCTCAAAATTTAAATCTGTATATCTTTTTATATACTTGGAGTTGGAGAAAATTGAGGTCAGATTCGTGATCCTAAGCATTTTCTCTTCAAAATAGTGTCTTTGTTTTTCATTTTTCATGAAGTTTAGGTTGGACCAGTCTGGTGGTCATCACCGGAGAAGATGACCGGAGCTAGGGCTTCGGTAGTGAGCTGGCTTCATCTCATCCATCTGATCTTGGTCCAGCGTTCTAATCTTGGCCCTTGGTTTTGATTACCATGCGTGTGGCGCTTTGACTCAGGTCCACCATGGATAGCGCACACGTGACCATCAAATCTGCCACCTCAATTAATGAGGGAGATCTGATGGCCCTTGTTTTTTTGTATTTTCTGATTTTTTAATTAATTGCTTAATTTTGCTTAATTCATAACAATTTCATTTTTAATCCAAAAAATATGGGACTTTCACCAAAAATCTTTAAATATTTTTCTCTTTCATTTTTTGAATTAAAAATATTTTTTGGATTAATTTTGATATTTTTCATGAATTAAATGTTTTTGTGCATATTTTTAATTGTTTAAAAATACTTCTGACTTTTCAAAAATCATGAAATTTTTTGTCTAAGGTCCTTTGATCTTGTTTGACCTAGGATAAATCTCTTGGCCATTTATTTGGTGTTTTGAAGAGATTTTAGGTTTTGACCAAATTAAATTGAATTTTAATTTGATTTTTAATTGATTAATTGTGCAAAAATTATGTTGAGCCATTTATATGGTCTTGTGATGTTTGACTATTTGTTTGGGCCTTGGTCAAGGTTGATTTGACTTTTGTTGGATTAAAATCATTGGATTTAGGGGATTGATAAAATGTACATTTTATCTCCCGAAATGAATGAATGATTTTAATTTGATAAAATTCCTCCCATGGCCAATTTGTGTTTCCATCACTCCCCTACACCTTCACCTTCATCCCTATTCTTTCTCATTCCTTTCATTGACCAATGAAATCTCAAATATCCTAAGGCTAATTGGTTCATCAATGACCTTGTGTCAAATGAACCAATACAAGTATGGATGTGATAGGTCCACCCCTTTTGATATTTTCTTTTAGTGTGTGGTATGTTTTAGGAGTTTGGTTCATGATACCAAATCTCTAACATGCATTAACAGCTAAATTTTTATTGCCCGACCTCAGATAGTTGTGACTTCTACATAAGTCCAATTACGATTGCTTAATATAGAACTAAATTTGACCATAAAGGTATATCATTCTAGTAAGTGAGATTGTAAGTTTCACATATTTCATGGTATTATGTGGAAACTTGGTCTTTTTTCCTTCCTATGGAATATGTCCTGGTTCAAGGATTCATGCTTGTGAGTAGATGGTTGAGTATTCTCCAAAGAATGACTTAACCAATTAAAAAGCAAAACACTACTAACATTCAATTAACTTTGACTAACATTTGACTAACTCTTATTAATATTGCTTTACTTTCAAGTCATTTACTTTATGCAAATTAATTTCTAGTCATTTATCATTCATTGCCATTTACATTTCATTTAACTTGTTTATGTTTATGCCATTTTCACTTTGCTCATTTGAGCCATATATTGTGATTATATATATTTTGTTTTTGTATTTTGATTGTGTTTGTGGTGTTAGGACCTTAAAATACTTAATAAACAACAAAAACCCTAAAAAATGCTTGATGGACTGTTGATCTTGATCTGAACTTTTGGACTTAGAATTAGGTAACATTCCATATGAAAAAGGACTTGGCCAATGGCAACACTTTGAAATCAAGTTATTATGAATTGAGCCTTCATCTGATGCAAGTCTTGGATTTATTTGAACTCATCTGCTACATTGTCTTAATGCAAACTGCTATTTTGAACTTGTGTCTGATGCTTCTCTCTGAGTTGATCAAGGAGTATTTCATCTGATACATGAGAAAACAATGAAGAATGCTAGCTATTGGAGTGCTTTCTTGGATGTGGCTATCTTTATTTGATGCATTGATCTTCATGATGTCTGATATTGCTAATTGCTTGATTCAAAGTCCAAAGCGAAAGTGGGTTTTCTATATGACATTCTTGTCTGTTGGGTTGCATGTATAAAACTTTTGTGAGCATACAAGTAAGGTTGAACTTTATCAACGTTATTCATTATATACAATTGTGCTTGAAGAACTACATCTCGACCCATTGTCTTAAAATTTAAAACTTGAGTACATATACCTCAATGTCTTCCATCATGACGAGACTCGAGAATTCCTATAGAGTTTTCTTTTGACAAATAGTTTGAAAAAAACTCAATAGCTTCTTCTATAATGTATCATTCAACGATCAAAGATTCCAAAAGATGATGATTTTTTGTATACCCTTTAATTGATGGAGGGAAATACATTTCTAATTGGCACAAAATAATTGCAGCCTCATGTTCTAACTCATCTAAATTTCTAGGATTAATGACATTACTATTTATAACATTAAAGAATAAGCACAATCTGATTATAGTTACCTTTAGACTTTTTGGTAAAATGCCACATATAGCCATTGGTAGAAGTTGTAGCATCAAGACATGACAATCATGAGATTTTAAGCCAACTAATTTGAGATATTTCATTGACACAAGTTTTTTCACATTTGATGAGCATCCTTGGGAAACTTTTAGACATAGTGTGACATGCTAGGGGAAAATATGCTTTATTTCCTATTTCATTTAGGGATAATTCTTATCGTATACCCATCGCCACCATATCTAGACAAAAATTCATTATTTTCTTATATCGCCTTTAATATTAATAAGTGTTCCAATCAAACTATCACACATATTTTTTTCCACATGTATCACATCATGACAATATCTTACATCTAGGCTAGGCCAATATGGAAGATTAAAGAACACCGACTTCTTTTTCCAAATATTTTTCTCCATGAGATCTTTTTTGTTCTTTAGAAATACAACATTAATGTTGTCTTTTATAAGCTTCCTCCCTAGTTAAGGGTTTTAGAGAGATATCAAACTCCTACTCTCCATTAAAAGCTTTCCACAATCTACGATATGGATGATTGGTTCTTAGGAACTTTAAATTTCCAAAGTAAATAATCTTTCTTATATTTTGTAGTTGGTGGGAGCATGTATCATATTCACGTATATGACACTCTTTATGTCCCTTAACGTTGTACCCAGACAAATGACTGTATTCAGGAAAGTCATTGATTATGCAAAATAACGTGACACACATCTTAAAGTTATCACCCATATATACATCATCAACATCAATGCCTTTCTCCTGCAAAAATCTTAAATCTTAAATAAATGGAGTTAAATAAATATCTATGTCATTTACTGGTAATTTTGGACCTGAAATCATCACTTATAACATCATATATTTGCAGTTCATGCACAACCACAAAGATAGGTTATAAATTATGATAAGAACGGACCATGAAGTATGGTTAGTACTCATATTACCAAACATGTTCATTCCATTGGTGGCAAGTCCAATCCTAAGGTTCCTTGGCTCTAGGGAAAAATTCGAAAATAATGAATCAGTTTTCTTCCATTGCAATGAATCAGCTACATGACTAATTTTTCTATCACATACTCTTTCACCTACATGCCATCTAATATTCTTTGTGTCGTTTACATTAGGAAACAATCTCTTTAACCTTTGAATTATCGGTAGGTATCACATCACCTTGGCAGGAACACCCTTTCTGGTTACACCATCATCATCTTCAGCACCATTGTCCTTCAGCTTGTAGCGTGAACTCACTTGAGTGATTGCATTCATGACTTGCATTGTGTACATATTGGAAATGTCTCACTGTTGTTGTCTATTTAATTTGTCTGAATACAATACTGACTGGTTGGCTTTTGTACAGGTACATTAGTCGCTATTAGCTTGCTTTGCTTTGCTTTGGAGTGTGGTTGGTACACCACTGAGGTAGTTTAGCATTCTAACTCCATGTAGTCTGGAAGCTCTGTCGCTTTTTTGGCAGGCGTTTGGCTGAAGTCCTCCTTAAGAGGCAATGACTGTGTTTGTTTACTTTTGTGCCAAAGACCTCCTTGTCAAGGCATGTTACTTGTTAAGTCCTCCTAAGTGAAGAGGCAATTGACAGATAGAAGGGACTAGTAGCCAGTCCCCTATTAGTCATTGAGTCGTTCATTATGCTCGCACTACGTGCTGACGCTCTTGAACCTAACCCAAGATCCTTGTATAGAGTCAGTCAAGTGGAATAGGGTCCCTCTTTCTGGACCCCCACGCTTTCATTGATTCAAGCTCACCCTGGCCAGGGTTAAGAGCTATGAGGTCTAATCCTCATTACCTTTCATCTGCTCACCCTGACGGTCAATGTCAGTGGTTAAGAGGTTCAGAACACCCATACAGTTTTGGCTTGTTAGTCGAGGTTGATATGACCCCTTGACTAAAGCCCAACCATTTGTCTGAGCCTCTTGTTTATGTATTGAGTATGATGATTGCTTTTGATATGTTTATCTGCTTTCCGCTTCTTATCTCCTGTTCTGTAGGAGGCGTATGATCAACTTTCGAGGAAGTTGAACGTACGTAGAGATAGACTTGAGTTGACTCACTGCCTGTGTGAGTCAAACTCTTGTTAGAGACCTCAACCTAGGGTTATAATTTGCATGACGACTATTAGGCTCGAGTCAGTCTCTCTTTTAGTTCGTTATTCCCTTGGTCTCTGGTTAGGAGAGTTTCTCCCCTGTTAAGGGGAACTACGTCGCCCTGATCCTCATACCAGATGAGGTACGTAGGCAGGAGATCGTGCGAGATCTCTCCGGGCACCCTTTTCTTTTTTTTGTGTGTGTTTGCTTGACAACTACTAGGCTCGAGTTCCAGACTCCCTTTTAGTTTGTCAGTTGGAGAACCTTTGGTGTTCGCTGGTTAGCGATTGTTTATTTGTTTGGGGTCAGATGTAAGCCCATTGTTTGGCATTCTGTTTCCTTTTGTGCTTTGAGGAGTTAGATATAAGTCCAGCTATTGGCATTCTGTTTCCTTGTTGAGTTTTTCTGTTGACGTCTCGGCGTCTCTGTTTTGCGTTTTGTTTCGGCGTGTGTTAGCCGAGCTACGAGTGCTCTGATTCTTTCTCTAGTTAGAGAAGATACGTAGGCATAGGATGCGATGTCCTAGCGAGCATGTTTCCCATTCCCCGAACTACGTCGACTCTGATGTTTGTTTCTGACAAACTACGTAGGCCCAGGATGCGACATCCTGCTGAGTCCCCTTCCTCCGTCTTCTTTCACCTATTTTATTATTCCAGTGTGTGTGCATTCTTTGAGAAGTTATTTAGCAACCTTTTCCTATTCTTTTGAGCGTGGATCCCCTCGAGTACGGCGGACGTGAGGGGTGCTAATACCTTCCCCTTGCGTAACCGACTCCCGTACCTTGCAATCTCTGGTCGTGAGACCATTCCTTTCCCTTTTTCTGGTTTACTTCGAGCATTTCCTTTCCCTCCTTTGGGATAAATAACGCACGGTGGCGGCTCTGTGTGTTTTCCCGCCGGTTGTTTTTCGCGTTGCGACAACTAGCGACTCTGCTGGGGACTTAAGAAGTTGACCTCTTGCTGGTCCATCTTCCCTAAGCGAGTCAATCCTAGCGCTCTCTAGGATAGTTTGGGTTGCTTTTGCTGCTTTATTTATCGCATTTGTGATTATTATACTGTGTATATATTTGCATATATGTTTGCATGCATCATATTATCATTGTACTGGATTCTGTACAGGTTGGTTCCTCTGATTTGGGGTGGGTGTTCTGAGTGGGGCTGAAACCCAAAGCTCGAGTATACACCTAGGATTAGTGTGGTCTCATGTCTCTGCTTATGTTGGATCAACATGATGTTGAGGCATGACATACCACAGCCGGACGAGGTTCTTCTGAGAGAACTCTTCCTTGTGGAGTTTCCACTATGGTTGGGTTATCTCTTTTGAGCTGTTGACTTCGGTGACCGCTCTTTCCCGGATCTTTGGTTTAGACAATTTTTATGAGAGCTGCAACGGCACACCCGAAAGGGCAAACCCGTTGAGTATCTTGTCTGATTGTCGAGACCATTATCCGCCTTAGGATAACCTTGTTAGAATTCACCTGTGAGGGGAGGGTTGATTCCTACAGATACAGATTCTGTTGGTGACTATCTGATGGTGACTTTGGTTCAGTTGGATTATGGATATTTATTTCTGACACGCCGAAGTTCTGTTCGCGGTATTTATCAGTGGGGATCCGTTTATTTCAGGATTCCCTGGGTTGGTACAGATGATTTTGTTGTTATCAGATCAGTGGTTTTCCAGTGGTGATGGTGATATATCCTCTGGTTCCGTTTATTTCGGAACCCCGAGTTGGATTTATGGTTACTCAGTTCCTCAGATGGTTGTGATCAGTCCAGTGACCGGAATGTCCGTACAGTTGGTGTTTAGATGATTTGGAGGATGGCACTATGCATTGCATGCATGCATCCGCATCATTCCCATTTTGCATTCATTCGCATCTAACTCATGTCTATCCATAATCAGGGCACATTCTCGATTGAGATTCTAGTTAAGAGACATCCTGATGTCAGAATGTTATTGTCAAATTATTATCCGTCTTGATGAAGCCAGAATCAAAGGACATAATGTTCCTCATACGGATAGACATTGCATTCATGCGTGAGTCATAATAACCTGTCTTCTGTTTTACAGGTGTCAGTTTCTAACATGTTTGATTGACTCAGGAATCATTGCTCGTGCACGTAGAATCATTCCTTTGCACGTAGCTAGTCCACACAGATACCCTACCAGGCGCAACAAATCTAAACTGATGGATACATCCAACGCAGACATTCTCGAGCTAAAAGAGAAGATGGGAGAGCTGATCAACGTTATGCAAGGGTTCACCTTGGGGCAGAAGGCACTGGTTGAGAAAGTGGAGAAGCTTGAGCGGGCTTCTGCTGCCAACAGTGGTAATAATCTGGAGGGGGTCTCCAACAACGGTCTCGGTGGTTCTAGGGATGGTGGTGATCCCAGGAGGAAGACGACTACTGCTGATGTAGTGATCAACAATGGTGGAGGTTTTGGTTTCGCTGCAGGTGGTGGACCAGGTCCTATGGGCAATATTGTGAAAGATAATCAGCTTCCTCCTTTCTTTGGGGTTGAGGAGGATAGAGAAGAAGATCAGTTCTCGGTACTAAATGACCAGTTTGGCCAATATGGTGTTCAATCACCAAACAAGGAGATTCAGGCACTGACAGAGAAGATCAGGGCTTTGGAAAGCTATGCTACTCCGGGGGTTGTCAACATGTCAAACATGAGGCTGGTTGAGGGGATTGTGATCCCACAGAAGTTTATAGCGCCTGCGTTTGATAAATACAATGGGAGTTCTTTCCCGGAAACTCATCTCCAGGCATTCGTCCGAAAGATATCTGCCTATACAATGGACCAGAAGCTCTGGATGTACTTCTTCCAGGATAGCTTGTCTGGGGGATCTCTGGAGTGGTATACTAAATTGAGATCATCAGACATTAAGAGCTGGCAGGATCTGGGGGATGCGTTCTTTAAACAGTATCAATTCAATGCTGACATGGCTCCTAGCCGTACCCAGCTGCAGGGTATGTCTCAGAAGCCTAATGAAGGGTTTAAAGAATACGCACAGAGGTGGAGGGAGTTGGCTGCCAGAGTTCAACCTCCGTTGGTAGATCGTGAAATGTCTGATCTGTTTATGGGTACCCTTCAGGGGACCTTTGCTGAAAGAATGGTGGGATGCCCGGTTACCAACTTTTCAGACATAGTAGTGACTGGTGAAAGAATCGAAAGCTGGCTGAAAATGGGGAAAATATAAGGAGATGCTTCGTCGTCTGGATCGAAGAAACCCTTTGGTAACGGTCAGCGAAAGAAGGAGGGTGACGCGAGCGCTGTGTATGCCCAGAGGGGACACGGTAGGGATCGTTACTACCAGCACACTGCTGCGGTAACAATTCCTGCTAATAATCAACAACAGCAACAACAACAACCGCAACAGCAACGACAACCATTTCAACAGAGGGCACAACGGACCGGGTATCAGGTGAGAGGACGAATGACTGATCGTCAGTTTGATAGGCCGCCTGTGACATATGCTTTCCTGTTAAAGAAGCTGATGGATCTTGGGTTGGTTCAGCCGAGGACGTTGGCTCCTGTGAGATCAGATCAGAGGCCTGCAAGCTATGATGAGAACGCCAAGTGCGAATTTCATTCTGGTGCCCCTGGACACAATGTGGAGAACTGTAAAGCCTTCAAGAATGTGGTCCAGGATCTGGTAGACTCTAAGGCCATCAATTTCGCACCATCGCCGAATGTTAATGTTAATCCCATGTCGGCGCATGGTCAGGTGGGGGTGAATGCAATTGCTGAGGATTCAGATCACGTCTGTGCAGTGGGTGAAGAAATTGACAGTGACTGCGAGCTGGATTCGTGGATAAAACCGTGCGTACCAGGAATGGAGATCCAGAACTGGAGGGCCGAAAAGATCATCACTGTCACTCTACGTGAAGAGTAATATTTCTGTTTTTCAATTCTGTCTGTATGAAAACCATGCGTTTTGCCCGAAACATAATGGTTCATTGTAAGGGCCACCTCATGTGTTTCATTTTGCAACATTTTGCATCATTAATAAAAGGATGTTTTTTGCATTAAAAGCCGTGTTCCCTGTTTTTCATTTATTTTGCAGTTTAATAAAAATAACAATAAAAATGGCAATGTTTATTTTCATTTTTCCTTCCTTTTGATTGGCTTCGTTCCGACTTTCGTATTCTCCGGATCTCATTGATAACAATCCTGTTACACTCTCATATGACTTCGACAATCCGATCTATTATGTCGAAGAAGAAGGCTAAGAAGATTGTGAACTGCCGGAAGAATTAGCCTGGTTGTTGAAACAAGAGGAGAAGGTGATTCAACCGCACGAGGAGCAAGTTGAGCTTGTTAACCGGGGTACCGAGGAGGTCATAAAGGAAGTGAAAATTGGGGCCGCTTTGGAGGTAAGTGTCAAGAGCCGAAAGGATAGAAAAGTGAGGATGTGTGTGGACTACCGTGATTTGAACAGAGCTAACCCAAAAGATAATTTCCCATTACATCACATTGATGTGTTGGTAGACAATACAACTCAATTCTCGGTGTTTTCCTTCATGGATGGCTTTTCTGGCTATAATCTAATCAAAATGTCGCCAGATGATATGGAGAAAACAACGTTCATTACGCCATGGGGCACCTTTTGTTATAAGGTGATGCCATTCAGTCTCAAGAACGTCGGTGCCACGTATCAGAGAGCTATGGTGACTTTGTTTCATGATATGATTCATCATGAAATCGAATGCTATGTTGATGACATGATAGCAAAGTCCCAAACAAAAGAGGGGTATCTGGTAGGTCTGGCCAAGTTGTTTGACCGATCGAGACAACTCAAGCTGAGGTTGAATCCGAGTAAGTGCACTTTTGGAGTGCGGTCCGGTAAATTGCTGGGGTTTATTGTGAGCGAAAGAGGAATCGAGGTTGATCCTGCTAAAGTAAAAGCAATACGAGAAATGCCTGAACCGAGAACGGAGAAGGAGGTTCGTGGTTTCTTAGGTAGATTGAACCACATTTCACGGTTCATATCTCATCTAACAGCCACGTGTGAAGCCATATTCAAGTTGTTGAGAAAAGATCAAACGGTCAGGTGGAATAATGATTGCCAAGCGGCATTTGAAAAATAAAAGAATATTTGCAGGAGCCTCTGATTCTGATGCCTCCTGTGGAGGGATGACCGTTAATTCTGTACTTGACGGTCCTCGAGGGGTCTATGGGGTGTGTACTGGGGCAGCATGACGAGTCTGGTCGAAAAGAGCATGCAATTTACTGCCTTAGCAAAAAGTTTACCGACTGTGAAACAAGATATTCACTGCTCGAGAAAACTTGTTGTGCTTTGGTATGGGCTGCTCGCCGACTGAGGCAGTATATGCTGGTTCATACCACTTTGTTGATTTCCAAGATGGATCCGATCAAGTATATATTTGAGAAGCCAACATTGACCGGACGGGTTGCAAGATGGCAAATGATTTTGACTGAATACGATATCCAGTACACCTCTCAGAAAGCAATCAAGGGGAGTGTATTGTCTGATTACCTCACCCAGCAACCCATCGAGGATTATCAACCGATGAAGTTTGAATTCCCTGATGAGGACATCATGTTTCTCAAATCGAAAGATTGTGAGGAACCAATCCCGGAGGAGGGGCCCGACCCTGAATCCGAATGGATTCTGATGTTCGATGGGGCCGTTAATGTGAATGGCAGTTGAGTTGGTGCTGCTTTGGTTACGCCGAAAGGATCCCGCATTCCTTTTATTGCCCGGCTAACATTTGAATGCACCGACAATGTGGCAAGTACGAAGCTTGTATCCTGGGTATCGCACCTCGGTGCGTACATCTACTGGGGCAATGCCTTTCTCGCTTGTGTATGGGATGGAAGCCGTGCCACCGGTTGAGGTCCAGATTCCGTCATTAAGAGTCCTGATGGATGTGAAATTGAAAGAGACGGAATGGGTAAGGACTCGGTACGAAGAGTTGAGCCTGATTGAGGAAGAGAGGCTGTCAACCATTTGTCATGGGCGGTTATACCAGTAGCGAATGAAGCAGGCTTTTAACCGAAAGGTGCGACCTCGTGGGTATCATGTGGTAGATATGGTGTTGAAAAGGATCCTTCCTCCTCAGAACGATCGTTGGGGCAAGTGGACACCCAATTATGAAGGCCCATTCGTGGTCAAGAATGTTTTCTCTGGCAGAGCCTTGTTATTGACGACCATGGATGGCGAGGATTTTCCATCCCCTGTGAATGTGGACGCAGTTAAAAAATACTTCGTATAAGAGACCCGCTGGACGAAAAAAATAAAATAGTCCAGGCAAGAAAGGGCATCCCGGTGAACAAAAAAAAAATGAAAAAGGTTCGGGAAAAATTAGGGATAAAAAGAAAAAGTTGTACACCCGGCAAGTCGAAAACCCCACAAGGGCGACTTGGGCAAAAAAGGGTATCCCGGTGGACTGAAAACCCGAAAGGGCGGTCCAGACAAAAGAGGGATTGAAACGAACAACTGCGTCCAGCGTGATCGTTTGTGTTTTGGTTATGACACCTGGATAATCCCCGTAAGAGATCGGTCGGAAGCGTCTTGTTCAGAAGGCAGAAAGCGCGGAGAGTCTTGAGGACATATGGGGTGTAACCGAGTTGGAACTCGATGAGATCACGGGTTCACATTGCCATTAGGATAGATTTTCCTTTTGTGCGCAATTACCTCTTTTCAGAAATTGCTTCCTATGTATTGCTCAGTTACGAGCCACCTTTTTCAATTAATAAATGCATATTCAGTCAAATAATTTTGTTTTTGTTTTCATTACCGCTTTGATTGCAAACAACATCCGTTTATTTTGATAAGAATCTTTGCATTTTGAGATATGGAGGTCCCTTCCAATGCATGTTTATAGGATTGTAAACTTGAAATCTTATTCGGAAGGTTGAGTGACCCGGGTGTTGAAATTTTGGCACGCCTGGGGCACGTTGTTATCTAACGATCTCTTTTGCAGGAACTGTTGGTTATTTTCACTCACTTGCAGGTTGTGATGTGAAGCCTTTTGACAAAAGATCCCCGTGGAGTCCAATCAGGGACGAGAAATTGAAGAATGGTAAAGACGACGAAAGATGTGCGACGATCCTTGAGGGCTAATCAAGAAGACTCTTCAAAGTCTGAAATGGAAAGTTGACACTTTGGTTAGGTGGTGAATGCCAGCGTTCGATGAGTCGACAGGTGTTCTGTGTCAATATTCCGTATCTCCCCAACGGGTTCGAGATCGGTATTTCTTCGGCAGCCAGGCCTAAAGGTTGTTGTTTCCCCTATCAGGGTTGAGATTGTTACATCCCCAGCAAGTCTGCAAACTGCTGTTTCCCCAGCAGAGGTGTGCGTTGGTGGTTTCTTCCCCTAGCGAAGTCCCCAAGCGGATCGAGTTCGATGGAGGTCATCCCTGGTGAGGGTTGTCCTTTCCCCAGCAGCAGTGCTATTCCCCAGCAGGGTGGTGATTGGAGTGGTATCAAGCTCCTCAGCATAGTGCCTCGAGCTCCCCAGTAGAGTCCCCTGAGGGGGATATTTTTTATGCATTCATCATTTAGAGAAGCATAGCATATTGCATAATAAATTGCGTAGCATTTCCATGGTTATGGAGCATTACGCTGTAAAAAAGAAAAACTCATGCATCAGCATTGCAAGCATAAACTAGTCTCAAGCTGTGGTTACCGTTTGAGGATTAGTTTCACCGGATGGTGAAGATGTTACTCCGAGGAGTTTAGCATCATGACGTTACGCGATCAGCGCGACTCAAGCCGTGGTTACCGTTTGAGATTTGGTTTTTCTTGTTAGAAGATGTTACTCTGAGGAGTTCGACATCATGACGTTGGAGCAACAATATTCCCCAGTAGTGCGATATTGGAGGAAGATTTTCCGTCGGACGGAGATGGAAATGAAGATCAGAGAACGTTACGCGATCAGCGCAAAAATCGAGGTTTAAATGGAGAAAAGGAAGTGCGGGGCATTTTCTGGAGATCGGGGTTCAACTGGAGATTGGAGATGAAGATGGTATCCGGGATGAGGTCCTCAGGATTGTCTTCTGATCATGTGTCACCTTAGACTTTGGCGAGGCCAGGAGAAGTCGTTATGGGTGTCTTCGGAGGAAGAAGCGCACATGTTACCTTCCGGTTGTGAAGGTGTACCCTCTGATATGTCGCCATCAGAGTGGTGTTTGGTGTTATTTCCGGCATTGCCAACGGAATTAGCACAAGCAAATGGAGAACGGGGTTCGTTGTTTGGCATTAAGAGTGACATGAAGTTGTCGGGGTCCAAATGCGGTGATCAGGGATTATCCGTGCAAAATCAATTGAAAAGTTTCGGGGTTCAAGAAAAAAAAAAGTCAAAAAGTTTCGGGGTTCAAGAAAAGCAAAAATAATAAGAATAATCCCCGGCGGAGCGAGAATTTTTTGCCTGTTCTTTGTATTCAATCACTCTTCACCCTGATCATATGAAGGCCAAAGTGGTTCATATCGGCAGGTTCACAGTGGATTGGATAGGGGCAGCTTGTTCATGACTTATTATCCTCAACGTAGGTTGTTGGCCCGCGTGCCGCCTTAATTATCATTTTCCCTATTTTCTGCCGATGCTGACAGGCATGAAAGTTTTTCCGATGTTCAGATCGAAGAAGTTTCCGACGTTCAGGTTGAAGCACTTGTGGCATTCAGGTCAAGTTTTTCCGATGTTCATATCGAAGAAGTTTTCAACGTTCAGGTTGAAGCACTTGTGGCACTCAGGCCAGTTTTTCCGATGTTCAGATCGAAGAAGTTTCCGACGTTCAGGTTGAAGCACTTATGGCACTCAGGCCAGTTTTCCGATGTTCAGATCGAAGAAGTTTCCGACGTTCAGGTTGAAGCACTTGTGGCACTCAGGCCAGTTTTCCGATATTCAGATCGAAGAAGTTTCCGACGTTCAGGTTGAAGCACTTGTGGCACTCAGGCCAGTTTTCCGATGTTCAGATCGAAGAAGTTTCCGACGTTCAGGATGAAGCACTTGTGGCACTCAGGCCAGTTTTTCCGATGTTCAGATCGAAGAAGTTTCCGACGTTCAGGTTGAAGCACTTGTGGCACTCAGGCCAGTTTTCCGATGTTCAGATCGAAGAAGTTTCCGAAGTTCAGGTTGAAGCACTTGTGGCACTCAGGCCAGTTTTCCGATGTTCAGATCGAAGAAGTTTCCCACGTTCAGGTTGAAGCACTTGTGGCACTCAGGCCAGTTTTCCGATGTTCAGATCAAAGAAGTTTCCGACGTTCAGGTTGAAGCACTTGTGGCACTCAGGCCCGTTTTCCGATGTTCAGATCGAAGAAGTTTCCGACGTTCAGGTTGAAGCACTTGTGGCACTCAGGCCAGTTTTCCGATGTTCAGATTGAAGAAGTTTCCGACGTTCAGGTTGAAGCACTTGCGGCATTCACGCCAGGTTTCCGGTGTTCAAACCGAAGTGGTATTCAGGCCAATCTCCCGGTGTTCAGACCAATATTGATAATCTCATATCTTCCGATACTCAGATCGAAGTCATTTCTAGTATTCAGACTGATGAGCGGCGTTCAGGCCATGGTTATTTTTGTGTTACCATTTATTTTGGCATCCGGGTTAACGTTCTTTTCGGTATTCAGGCCGACTCTCACCGTACCAGACAGACTATTCTTTTTTACGATCACCTCTTTGCCGATTCTGACGGGCATTGTTAATAATCCCCAGCGGAGCGCAAATTGTTCGTCTATTCTTGGTATTCAACCACTCTTCACTCTGATCATCTGAAAGCCGAGGCTGTTCATATCGACAGGTTCACAGTGGATTGAATAGGGACAGCTGTAACACCTCAAAATTTGCCCTCTTCTTCTTGGGACTAGTATAGAATCTTGCATTTCATATTTTAGGACATTAGGCATTTGCATTTTTGCATATCATGTGAGAATAAGAAGATCATCCTCCAAAGTCTTTTCAGAAGATTGGAAGTTACATGATTCAAGCCTGAGAGTTTCTTTAAATTGATCATCAACCATCTGAGGGTTTGTGCTTCAGTTAGGGTTTTCCTGATCCTTCAATGGTCTTGAGAATTATCTTGTGTGCAAGGATATGTCACCATCATCATGGTTATGTCATCATCCAGGGTTTCATTGTGCTTTCTCAAGTTTCCATTGGATTTGGGTTTTGACCTCTGGTCAACCCTGATCATTGCCTTTCTTCCAGCCAGGGTTTCTCAAGGAGATGAGGCATTCTATTGATATGAAGATCACATGAGTATCATATTGGGTTTGTATGGGCTAGGGTTTCATTTCTGATCCATTTTCACAAGTGGTGGAGGCTCAAGCTGATCAGAGCATTTCTAGGTCATCTGTGAACCAGAAAGTCAACTGTAAAGTCAACTAAGGGCTATGAGGTGGGGAAATGAGTTTCAACATCTCAAAGAGGTCCATTTGTCATTTCAAACATCTATCTTGAAGAATTTGAAGTCAGGACAAAAGTTTCCAAAAATGGAAAGTGACCTGTAATTGAAAGTTTCCAAAAATGGCAAGTTTTTGGTCCATATTCTACTTGACTTTTCAACATCAAAGAAGCTTCAAATGGATTTTTGGTGAACATGAAAGTTGAATATCTTTCTCTCCTCTTTTCAAAAAGTCCAAGATCATGATCATCTGATGATTGGTTGAGGAGTTATGGCCAAATGATCGCAAAGTGTACATGGAAGTTCAACATGGCATAACTTTTGATTCAAAACTCCAAATTGGTCCACTCTTTTTGCAAAATGCTTGTCTTGAGCAATACTTTCCAAATCAACCATTGTCTTGCATGAAAAATGCTCATGTGATCATGTGTTCATTCATATGCATTTTGGAGGGAAAATGGGGAATTTAAATTTGGTGAATCACATGTGCAAAATACCACTTCCATTGTGTTTATTAGATGATTTTAAGTGGATTTGGACCATTGCATGGCACTATTCACGTATGGTTTATGCATGTTACCTCATTATTCATTTTTTGCAAAACACTTCATAATTCATTAATTTAGATTAACCAAGCTTAATGTGGATTAGCAAAGTCATTAGCATACCATATAAATAGATAATCATAACAGAATTTGCTCATAATCACAATTCTAGATCTAGAATTCCATTTTCCCTCCAAAACTCTCTCTCCTTGAATTTCAAATTTTCTTCACACAACCACGGGATTTCTTCATAGAGCCTTCATCCTCATGGAATTTTGAGCAGGAATCAATCATAATTCGTGGCATTTGAGCAAGATTTCGTGTAGATTCAAGCACTCGCATGTTAATGGAAGTTTGGAATTAAGGCGAATTCAGAAGGTTTCAGCTATTCATTTGTGCACAAAGCTTCACAAGGAGATCATAGGAGAAGAATTGGAGCGTTTGGAACCTTGAACATGTGACTTTGGACACTGCCATTCCAAGTAAGCTTGAAATTCGACCTTCACTATTTACCATTTCATTGCTATAATCTTGTAGATCTTGTTGTGGTGATGATTCTGATGTAAGTAGAATTAATTTTGGTTGAGAATTGAGTGAGATATATGGATTTAAAGTTTGGTTCATGAAACTTCTTCCGTTCGATCCATAAAATATATTAGGAATCAGGCTTAGATAATCATGGATTTGGATTCCTCGTAGCAAGGCCTTTCGAATGATATAAGGTACGTTAATTTCTGCAAAATTTGACGGTGGCGCTCCGCCTGGCTGGCCGGAGAAAACGGTTGTTTCAGCCGTCCGCCACCGCCTGGTGTGAGCTTAGGGTTTCTGCAGCAAAACACTGCGTTTTGCCCTTAAACGCACCTTGAACCCCTTGGTCCTCTGTTCGATCCTGGCTCAGCGCATTTGTTTAATTCCAGTTGATTTTAATTGAGCGCTTGCATTGACCCTTGCTACCTCAGTTCGATCCTTGGCTTTGTGTATTTTGGAATCTATTTTTTTGAGCGCTTATTCTTAGCCTAGCTTCCTGAGTTCAATTCTGGTTGGATGTGGTTTCTGAATTTAATTTTGAGCGCCTCTTGTTACCATAGATACCTGTGTTCGAATCCTGGCAAGTGATGTTTGTGAATTTAATTTCCAACGCTTCTTTTGACCTTCATAACCTGAGTTCAATCCTTGGTTTCAGCATGTTTTTAATTTCATTCAAAACTTTATTTCCCTCCAAATTGCCATGCATATTTCATATTATTTCAATATTTTTCTTCAACTTTAGATAATCATAAAAGATGCTAGATTAATCCAATTTGATCCAGGTTTTTTTCCACATGTTTGTGTTGATGTCTATTATTTTTTGATGTTTATTTCATGATTTTTTCACTTCTGGATTTTTAATGATGATTGTTTGTTTGCACATGATGTTATATTGACATGTTGGATTCATTGTTTTGTAATATGCTCATGATTTGTCCAATTGGCTTGAAATTTGACATGCTTGTTCCTAACATGTGATTGGATTTTTGAGAATTGGTTTGGCATTTTTATCTTGTTCTACCACTGTTTTGGATACATGGACGTTTGGTGTGACAATTTGTGTCACAATTTGTATGTTGCATTTGTACATGTTCATTCATATACCATTTGATATCTTCTGGACTTGATTTTTGGTATGATGTTTGCTCATAACATGATAAGCTCATATAAAAAAATTTATGATCATTGGATGCTTTTCTGTTTTAATGTGGATTTTCTCATTTGGATTGTCCATTGTGTGCACTTTGCTTGCTCTTGCTTTATCTTGTTCATGTGATGACTTTGCCTTGTGATTTAGCTTTGATCCTTTTTAGGACATGTTCTTGTTTGGTTTAATGTGCTTCATGTGGAATGTTGATTTCTGTTTTGACTATTTGCTTTGCCTTTGACCCTAGTCTTTGCACTAGTGGTTTGTACTTACCAATTGAGCTGTGTATTTCAGGTTCAAGCATCTAGCTCTAATGGTCGACATGATCTTATTACTTGAGATTAAAGTTGCTTTAATTACTAACCCTTGTTGTGTTGTAGGTACATTGGGGGTGAACTCACTTGAGTGATTGCATTCATGACTTGCATTGTGTACATATTGGAAATGTCTCACTAATGTTGTCTATTTAATTTGTCTGAATACAATACTGACTGGTTGGCTTTTGTACAGGTACATTAGTCGCTATTAGCTTGCTTTGCTTTGCTTTGGAGTGTGGTTGGTACACCACTGAGGTAGTTTAGCATTCTAACTCCATGTAGTCTGGAAGCCCTGTCGCTTTTTTGGCAGGCGTTTGGCTGAAGTCCTCCTTAAGAGGTAATGACTGTGTTTGTTTACTTTTGTGCCAAAGACCTCCTTGTCAAGGCATGTTACTTGTTAAGTCCTCCTAAGTGAAGAGGTAATTGACAGATAGAAGGGACTAGTAGCCAGTCCCCTGTTAGTCGTTGAGTCGTTCATTATGCTCGCACTACGTGCTGACGCTCTTGAACCTAACCCAAGATCCTTGTATAGAGTCAGTCAAGTGGAATAGGGTCCCTCTTTCTGGACCCCCACGCTTTCATTGATTCAAGCTCACCCTGGCCAGGGTTAAGAGCTATGAGGTCTAATCCTCATTACCTTTCATCTGCTCACCCTGACGGTCAATGTAAGTGGTTAAGAGCTTTAGAACACCCATACAATTTTGGCTTGTTTATCGAGGTTGATATGACCCTTTGACTAAAGCCCAACCATTTGTCTGAGCCTCTTGTTTGTGTATAGAGTGTGATGATTGCTTTTGATATGTTTATCTGCTTTCCGCTTCTTATCTCCTGTTCTGTAGGAGGCGTATGATCAACTTTCGAGGAAGTTGAACGTACGTAGAGATAGACTTGAGTTGACTCACTGCCTGTGTGAGTCAAACTCTTGTTAGAGACCTCAACCTAGGGTTATAATTTGCATGACGACTATTAGGCTCGAGTCAGTCTCCCTTTTAGTTCGTTATTCCCTTGGTCTCTGGTTAGGAGAGTTTCTCCCCTGTTAAGGGGAACTATGTCGCCCTGATCCTCATACCAGATGAGGTACGTAGGCAAGAGATCGTGCGAGATCTCTCCGGGCACCCTTTTTTTTTGTGTGTTTGCTTGACAACTACTAGGCTCGAGTTCCAGACTCCCTTTTAGTTTGTCAGTTGGAGAACCTTTGGTGTTCGCTGGTTAGCGATTGTTTATTTGTTTGGAGTCATATGTAAGCCCATTGTTTGGCATTCTGTTTCCTTTTGTGCTTTGAGGAGTTAGATATAAGTCCAGCTATTGGCATTCTGTTTCCTTGTTGAGTTTTTCCGTTGACGTCTCAGCGTCTCTGTTTTGCATTTTGTTTCGGCGTGCGTTAGCCGAGCTACGAGTGCTCTGATTCTTTCTCTGGTTATAGAAGATACGTAGGCATAGGATGCGATGTCCTAGCGAGCATGTTTCCCATTCCCCGAACTACGTCGACTCTGATGTTTGTTTCTGACAAACTACGTAGGCCCAGGATGCGACATCCTGCCGAGTCCCCTTCCTCCGTCTTCTTTCACCTGTTTTATTATTCCAGTGTGTGTGCATTCTTTGAGAAGTTATTTAGCAACCTTTTCCTATTCTTTTTAGCGTGGATCCTGTCGAGTACGACAGACGTGAGGGGTGCTAATACCTTCCCCTTGCGTAACCGACTCCCGTACCTTGCAATCTCTGGTCGTAAGACCATTCCTTTCCCTTTTTCAGGTTTACTTCGAGCGTTTCCTTTCCCTCCTTTGGGATAAATAACGCACGGTGGAGACTCTGTGTGTTTTCCCGCCGGTTGTTTTTCGCGTTGCGACAACAAGTTATTGAGAGGTTTATCAAGAATAAGATTATATGCCGTTATGGTGTGCCGAGTAAGATCATTACTGATAATGGATCTAACTTTAATAACAATATGGTGGAAGCTCTTTGCAAAGACTTCAAGATTGCACACCACAATTCTTCTCCCTACAGACCCAATATGAATGGG
The DNA here is from genome assembly GCF_024323335.1 of Lathyrus oleraceus. NCBI lineage: Eukaryota > Viridiplantae > Streptophyta > Magnoliopsida > Fabales > Fabaceae > Lathyrus > Lathyrus oleraceus. The sequence continues at coordinate 151,299,490 of NC_066580.1, forward strand.
GCTGTTGAAGCTGCAAATAAGAACATCAAGAAGATCATTCAAAAGATGGTTGTGACATACAAGGATTGGCATGAGATGCTCCCATTTTATTTGCATGGGTACCGTACATCCATTTGCACTTCAACAGGGGCAACCCATTTCTCTCCTGTTTATGGTATGGTAGTTGTGCTCCCTGTGGAGGTTGAGATCCCATCATTATGTGTCTTGATGGAAGCCAAGTTGACTAAAGCTGAATGGTTCCAGACCAGATATGATCAATTGAATTTAATTGAAGAGAAGAGGTGGACTCCTAATTATGAAGGCCCATATGTTGTTAAGAGAGCCTTTTCAAGCGGTGCTTTTATTCTTACAACTATGGGTGGTGAAAAGTTCACTCGTCCTTTGAATGTCGATGTAGTCAAGAAGTACTTCGCCTAAAAAGAAAAGAACAACTCGCTAAGTTGAAAACATGAAAGGGCGGGTTAGGGAAAAATGAGCGTCTTGGTGGATTGAAAAACCGAAAGGGCGATCCAGGGAAATGTTAGAGACATAAAATAGAAAACTTATCCCGATAGATTGAGTACCCCACCTTGGGGAAATGTAGACAAAAGATAGAGATTATGGCAAGTAACTGCATTCGGTTGGTCCTGATCATTGGAGCAATTTGGAGCAATTCGTTTGGTTCTGATTCATCATTCTCAACCAAAACCAAGAGCACAACAGATATCGAAGTCTGGTAGGAAGAGTAGTGATCATTGTATTCAATGTAGCCCTTTTCCATGTAAATTACCATTTTCAACTTTTGTAAAGATCTATGGAGTCTTGTCATTTGCAGACTACCATTCTATTAAATAAAGTTGAGCTTTTATCCAATTGTTTCTACTCTTATTTATTTCAGCTAAATAAAATTGAATTTATATGATGATAATTTTGAAATAAATTAATGAATAAAGATCATTTTTTCTTAAGAATATAAAAGCAATTACTTTAGAACAATCGATTTCAGCAAGGAATATCAACAACAGTCTGAGAACAGGTAAGTCTTGACATGCGAAGCCTTGTTGGTCTTCCCCAAGCATTTGGCTTGGTAATCTTTCCCAAGCAGTTCATCATTCATTCCCAGTAGAGTGGAGCTATTGATCGGTCCCTTTTGCAAATCATTTTCCCAACTGAGTTGAAGGCTCGCATCCTCAGCAATTTGGCTCAGACCCCGTGCAGAGTTTTATCTCCTATATTCCCTGACTGAGTCCATCTTTCGATATCGAAGTTCCATGGTTCCCAATAGTTATTGATTTGGTCCCTTGCGATGTTGTCTCCCATTTGATATGGTGTTGACCTAAAATTCCTCGCAGAGTTGGCAACTTAGATCTTCAACAGATCTTTTTCTCTCTCCCCAGCCAGGGTTCAATTATTTAGAGCCATATGATTGGTGTTCATCCCCAGCATTTTTCTCCAGTTGGTGTTTCCATCTTGTTGAGATTAGCCGAGTGTTGCAGTGGTGATTCAAATCTGTGATATTTGTATCCTTTGTGATGGTTTTTTCAGCATAATCATCAAACATATACATATTCATGCATAAAACACAACATCAAATATTTCATTATGCATCTTTATTGCGTTTTATTCCTTATTTCTGATCCTCTGCTACAATGATATTATTCCCCCATACAGGTTCGGTGTGTGTGTCCTCTCTCAATAGTAAAGTGTCAGCCCATTAAGCAGAAAGAATTTAACCTTTCTCATTTCCCCACTGAGTTATTTCCTCGTGGATGATTATTGTTTCAGTTTTCCCCCAGTTAATTATCTGGATGGAATCACTCCCCGTGAGTTATATTCTTTCTACCTCTTACCTAGATGAATGTTTTGGTCCCTTGAGAGTCTATTACCTAGTAACTGGTAATATTCTTCTCAATTTTTTTGAGTACTTTACTTTATCCCAATACCCGGTAAAATGTAACCTACTTCCTTTGCTTTCCCAGCGGATTCATTTTCACGTTTCCCCAGACAGTATTATCCTTGATATGTTCATCCTAACCGGTGACGGATATTCTTCCTTTATGGTTTTCTACCCAGTAAAAAGGTAGTTGTAATCCCTATTTCATTCCCCATAGAGTTAATCCTTGATATGTTCATCCTAACCGATGACAGATTTTCTCCTCTTTGGTATCCTATCCAGTAACCGATAGATATAATTCCTACTTTTCTCTGGCAGTCTATCCTTGATATGTTTACCCTAATCGGTAACGAATATTCTTCCTTTGAGTTTATCCTTGATATGTTCACTTTAACCGGTGACGAATATTCTCTCTTTGGTCTTCTGCCCAGTAACCGATAGTTGTAAATCCTATTTGATATTTTCCCCAGCAGGTTGTTCTTACCCAGTAACCGGTAACAAATACACCTCTTTTTCCTCAGCGTGTCATCCTTGATAGGTTTTACCCTAACCGGTAGCGGATGTCCCTCTGTCAGAGTACATTATCTTCCTACCTAGTAACCGGTAGTAGATAATATGTTTCTGGTACTCCTGTGGAAGATCATTCTTCCCCACTTGAGTTTGATTCAGGTATTCCAACTTTGGTCTAATCTAGCCGCTTCCCTCGCAGATTTTTCCCTCTTCCCCAGACTAAGTCTTTCCATTGATTTATTTTCATGGAAATTCCCCTCGTGTCTCCCACAGTTTTTAAGTCATAGCCTGGCCTACGCACATCACTTTTATCCCCCAGAGTCTCTGTCTCCCCAGTGAGTTTTCCTTATGGAATGCAATATGTTCCTGTGGACTTTCAGTCTCTCTGGATTCTTTTTCTTTGTGGCAATATCTTCTCCACAGAGATTAGTTTTAACATTCATATCATATACATCATGAGGTCTCTTAGGGACCAAAATTTATTTCTATGTAATGTTATTTAAGTCCATTCTACTGAGTGGATACAAAGATTTTAACTTTCACATCCTCAGTTAGAATGTCCTTAAATAGGGGTAGTTGTAAGACCCAAATTTTGACCCCAAGACCCCTCATGCTATCTCATCATATGCGTTGGCTTTGGGATCACACCTTGGCATCCTCCTTACCCCTCATTCATTGGGTTTGCATTGGGAGAGGTCACCAAGCATATTTGATTGTATCATACTTTGTTTTTCATTATTTACTAAACAAAATACCAAAAATATGTCTATGTATATTTTGTTGCTTTTGTAGGTAGTGTGTGTGTGTGTGTTCACCCATGCTCCATCAAGCTCATATCTAGGGTTTAAGACCCTCAATGCAAGGAGATCAATCAAGATATGGTTTAAATTTACTCTAGACATCATGTATGGATCCCCATGATCTTCACTTATCATTTTTATCAAGAATTCATCAAGAGTTTGAAGCTCGTTTGCCTTGGAAGCCCTAATTCATCTGGGTATCTTGTGTGACTTCCTCAACAAGTTTCTTCATCATTTGATCAAATATTTCAATGTATACTTAATATTACATCATCTTACACATATATGATCCTCCATGAGTCCCAAGTATCAAGGGAACTTCAAGTTTGCAAGTTGGTTCATGGTGGTTGACCAGAGAAAGTCAACTGGTCAAATTTGGGGTTCCCTAGACCCTATCTCCTACAATTTTTGTCATATGAAAATTATTACAAAATAAACTTTACTAACAATGACATTACAAACAAATTTCATGTTTAAGTCAAGATCTAGTTTTGCTTGGAAAGTCAGTTTTTATGGTAAAAGATTATAGGTCATTTTGTCTGAAACCTAGTTAGGAGGTCAACCTCCAAAGACCATAACTTTCTCATTTTTTATGATATGAAAGCCATTAAAGTTTCATGATAAAATTAAAGATGTCCTATCCAACTTTTATTTTTGGAATAAGTTCCGATTCAACTTTCAAGTGCATGTACCAAGAGGAAACATTATAGGTCATTTTGGGCCATTACCATTGAACAAGTGATTTTCGTCAACTTCTAAAATGCATAACTCCTTTATGCCAAATCCAAATGAGGTCCAATTTGTGACCAAATTAAATAGGTTTGAAATAGATACAACTTTTATGAAGAAACGTTTTCCATTTGACGTCCATAGCAAAAGTTATTCAAGGTGGAAGAAGTGAACATTTGCTTGGTACTTAGAAAATTTTCAAATATATTTGATTTTCCAAACTTCCACCTCAAAATTCATCATGATAAAAGCTTCAAATGGAAAGGTGTTCAACATTAAAGTTGTTCCACTTGATCTCACCTTTCTAAAAAGTCCAAGATCATCTCATTTGGATCAAAATTGAGGGACTTGCACATGACTCCATTGTGGGGTTTGTTTTGGCAAGTTTTGGATTCAAGTGATCATTCTTCTTTGCATGCTCCACTGTGATGACTTCAACATCAATTGCACACGAATTGGAGATGGATTGCATCATTCCTTAGGCAAAAATCATTGCCCATGCATCCATGCAAGTTGGTTTCCAATTTTGGCAAAATTTCAAATGGTGCAAAAATCGATTCCCTCCCTATATTTAAACAAGCTCACGGCTTTAGAAAATGCATCAACACCTTGCCCAATCTTTTCCAAGAGAACTTAGACCCTCACACCATAGAATTTATTGAGGATTTCATTGAAATCGAGTTTGAATTTCACCTTCTGTTTTGAAGTTCAAACTCCAAGAATTCATTGCCCTTTCCATCTCAATTGATCACTACAAGCAAGAGGAGGAAGAATCAAGCAAATCCAGGTCAAGATCAAGCTGAATTGAAGCTACTCGAAGGTTAAATTTCAGAAACTTCATCTCTTCGATTCTCTCTTAATTCTTCACTATTCTTTGTGATTTTTGGTTGACTGAAGTCCTACCAATGTATGCAAGAAGATTGAGTTACTTTGAGGTCAAATCGAAGTAACTCAGTTCATGATCCTCAAAATTTAAATCTGTATATCTTTTTATATACTTGGAGTTGGAGAAAATTGAGGTCAGATTCGTGATCCTAAGCATTTTCTCTTCAAAATAGTGTCTTTGTTTTTCATTTTTCATGAAGTTTAGGTTGGACCAGTCTGGTGGTCATCACCGGAGAAGATGACCGGAGCTAGGGCTTCGGTAGTGAGCTGGCTTCATCTCATCCATCTGATCTTGGTCCAGCGTTCTAATCTTGGCCCTTGGTTTTGATTACCATGCGTGTGGCGCTTTGACTCAGGTCCACCATGGATAGCGCACACGTGACCATCAAATCTGCCACCTCAATTAATGAGGGAGATCTGATGGCCCTTGTTTTTTTGTATTTTCTGATTTTTTAATTAATTGCTTAATTTTGCTTAATTCATAACAATTTCATTTTTAATCCAAAAAATATGGGACTTTCACCAAAAATCTTTAAATATTTTTCTCTTTCATTTTTTGAATTAAAAATATTTTTTGGATTAATTTTGATATTTTTCATGAATTAAATGTTTTTGTGCATATTTTTAATTGTTTAAAAATACTTCTGACTTTTCAAAAATCATGAAATTTTTTGTCTAAGGTCCTTTGATCTTGTTTGACCTAGGATAAATCTCTTGGCCATTTATTTGGTGTTTTGAAGAGATTTTAGGTTTTGACCAAATTAAATTGAATTTTAATTTGATTTTTAATTGATTAATTGTGCAAAAATTATGTTGAGCCATTTATATGGTCTTGTGATGTTTGACTATTTGTTTGGGCCTTGGTCAAGGTTGATTTGACTTTTGTTGGATTAAAATCATTGGATTTAGGGGATTGATAAAATGTACATTTTATCTCCCGAAATGAATGAATGATTTTAATTTGATAAAATTCCTCCCATGGCCAATTTGTGTTTCCATCACTCCCCTACACCTTCACCTTCATCCCTATTCTTTCTCATTCCTTTCATTGACCAATGAAATCTCAAATATCCTAAGGCTAATTGGTTCATCAATGACCTTGTGTCAAATGAACCAATACAAGTATGGATGTGATAGGTCCACCCCTTTTGATATTTTCTTTTAGTGTGTGGTATGTTTTAGGAGTTTGGTTCATGATACCAAATCTCTAACATGCATTAACAGCTAAATTTTTATTGCCCGACCTCAGATAGTTGTGACTTCTACATAAGTCCAATTACGATTGCTTAATATAGAACTAAATTTGACCATAAAGGTATATCATTCTAGTAAGTGAGATTGTAAGTTTCACATATTTCATGGTATTATGTGGAAACTTGGTCTTTTTTCCTTCCTATGGAATATGTCCTGGTTCAAGGATTCATGCTTGTGAGTAGATGGTTGAGTATTCTCCAAAGAATGACTTAACCAATTAAAAAGCAAAACACTACTAACATTCAATTAACTTTGACTAACATTTGACTAACTCTTATTAATATTGCTTTACTTTCAAGTCATTTACTTTATGCAAATTAATTTCTAGTCATTTATCATTCATTGCCATTTACATTTCATTTAACTTGTTTATGTTTATGCCATTTTCACTTTGCTCATTTGAGCCATATATTGTGATTATATATATTTTGTTTTTGTATTTTGATTGTGTTTGTGGTGTTAGGACCTTAAAATACTTAATAAACAACAAAAACCCTAAAAAATGCTTGATGGACTGTTGATCTTGATCTGAACTTTTGGACTTAGAATTAGGTAACATTCCATATGAAAAAGGACTTGGCCAATGGCAACACTTTGAAATCAAGTTATTATGAATTGAGCCTTCATCTGATGCAAGTCTTGGATTTATTTGAACTCATCTGCTACATTGTCTTGATGCAAACTGCTATTTTGAACTTGTGTCTGATGCTTCTCTCTGAGTTGATCAAGGAGTATTTCATCTGATACATGAGAAAACAATGAAGAATGCTAGCTATTGGAGTGCTTTCTTGGATGTGGCTATCTTTATTTGATGCATTGATCTTCATGATGTCTGATATTGCTAATTGCTTGATTCAAAGTCCAAAGCGAAAGTGGGTTTTCTATATGACATTCTTGTCTGTTGGGTTGCATGTATAAAACTTTTGTGAGCATACAAGTAAGGTTGAACTTTATCAACGTTATTCATTATATACAATTGTGCTTGAAGAACTACATCTCGACCCATTGTCTTAAAATTTAAAACTTGAGTACATATACCTCAATGTCTTCCATCATGACGAGACTCGAGAATTCCTATAGAGTTTTCTTTTGACAAATAGTTTGAAAAAAACTCAATAGCTTCTTCTATAATGTATCATTCAACGATCAAAGATTCCAAAAGATGATGATTTTTTGTATACCCTTTAATTGATGGAGGGAAATACATTTCTAATTGGCACAAAATAATTGCAGCCTCATGTTCTAACTCATCTAAATTTCTAGGATTAATGACATTACTATTTATAACATTAAAGAATAAGCACAATCTGATTATAGTTACCTTTAGACTTTTTGGTAAAATGCCACATATAGCCATTGGTAGAAGTTGTAGCATCAAGACATGACAATCATGAGATTTTAAGCCAACTAATTTGAGATATTTCATTGACACAAGTTTTTTCACATTTGATGAGCATCCTTGGGAAACTTTTAGACATAGTGTGACATGCTAGGGGAAAATATGCTTTATTTCCTATTTCATTTAGGGATAATTCTTATCGTATACCCATCGCCACCATATCTAGACAAAAATTCATTATTTTCTTATATCGCCTTTAATATTAATAAGTGTTCCAATCAAACTATCACACATATTTTTTTCCACATGTATCACATCATGACAATATCTTACATCTAGGCTAGGCCAATATGGAAGATTAAAGAACACCGACTTCTTTTTCCAAATATTTTTCTCCATGAGATCTTTTTTGTTCTTTAGAAATACAACATTAATGTTGTCTTTTATAAGCTTCCTCCCTAGTTAAGGGTTTTAGAGAGATATCAAACTCCTACTCTCCATTAAAAGCTTTCCACAATCTACGATATGGATGATTGGTTCTTAGGAACTTTAAATTTCCAAAGTAAATAATCTTTCTTATATTTTGTAGTTGGTGGGAGCATGTATCATATTCACGTATATGACACTCTTTATGTCCCTTAACGTTGTACCCAGACAAATGACTGTATTCAGGAAAGTCATTGATTATGCAAAATAACGTGACACACATCTTAAAGTTATCACCCATATATACATCATCAACATCAATGCCTTTCTCCTGCAAAAATCTTAAATCTTAAATAAATGGAGTTAAATAAATATCTATGTCATTTACTGGTAATTTTGGACCTGAAATCATCACTTATAACATCATATATTTGCAGTTCATGCACAACCACAAAGATAGGTTATAAATTATGATAAGAACGGACCATGAAGTATGGTTAGTACTCATATTACCAAACATGTTCATTCCATTGGTGGCAAGTCCAATCCTAAGGTTCCTTGGCTCTAGGGAAAAATTCGAAAATAATGAATCAGTTTTCTTCCATTGCAATGAATCAGCTACATGACTAATTTTTCTATCACATACTCTTTCACCTACATGCCATCTAATATTCTTTGTGTCGTTTACATTAGGAAACAATCTCTTTAACCTTTGAATTATCGGTAGGTATCACATCACCTTGGCAGGAACACCCTTTCTGGTTACACCATCATCATCTTCAGCACCATTGTCCTTCAGCTTGTAGCGTGACTCCTACACCTCAGGCATTCCTTCAAGTTTTCATATGTTTTCTTGTATAATATGAAATCATTATGACATGCATGTATTTTTGACATAATCCAAACCCATTGGACACAATATCTTCTTAGCCTAATAACTACTCTTGGGCAACATGTTACCTTCTAAGAGCATTTCTTGCAATAATTCAAGCAATACATTGAAACTTATATCCGTCCACCCACTTTTTTCCTTAAGATTAAATAATCTTAACACAACTGACAATCTTGTAAAATTTTAGCACTCTGGAAACAACGATTCTTCCATGTCACTATGTAAAGTATCATAAACATTTTTTTTTTTAAATAATCTATTTCGATATCGAAGATGATATCTTATAGGTTACCATTCATATCTTCGTCAATTTCATCTTAATGTGATGCAGCTTTTTTTGCCACTTCGTATAATTTTGAATAAATAACCTAAGTGATTGAATATTTCTTCCTTTAAATGTTTTTGCGTATTTCAACATATTTTACAAGGAAAATAAAAACTCTCATTATTGTTTAGAAAGATTTATTTACGTGAATTCAAGAAATTAAATCACTCTCGTGTGTATATATATATATATATATATATATATATATATATATATATATATATATATATATATATATATATATATATATATATATATATATATATATATATATATAAAGTGATGAAACCAACACCTATTGTGTTAAGATTCTCTATATACGTGTTTTCTATCTCTATTAGATATGTTTGGATATGACCATTTCACCTATTCGGGCTGAAGTTCACTCTCCTATGTGACAAGGACCATTCCCCTATAAACTTAATTACTATCTATCTGTAAAAATTTCATGGGGCAAATTAATTATTTAATCTAGAAATAACCCTATAGAATTAACAATAATCTAAATTATTTTCTCTCTCCTAATCTGTTCATCACTCTTCCATCATCTCTCTCCTTTTAGTAATTCATTTTAGAAAAACACAGTGTACTGATTTTTCGACAACTTTCACAATAAATATCCTTATTTTCTCAGAAAAGGGATTGGGAATCGGAAAAAGAGTTACCCCAGTGGCGGTGAGAGGGAGAGATGGGAGAGCGAGAGAGGGTAATGGAAGTGGAACAACAACAACAACAACAACAACAATCGGAAGAACAAGAACCAGAAACTAGCGAAACATCATCGTCAACAACAACATTAACAACAACAACAACATGGAAACAAAACCTGACAATGCAGTTATTATCTGACAAACTAACTAACGGAAACCTTAACTCTAAGATTGAAGCTGCAAGAGAAATCAGAAGAATGGTTCGTAAATCATCCAAAACCCGCTCCAAATTTGTTGCTCTTGGTGTTATTCAGCCGCTTATTTTCATGCTATCTTCTTCCAATCTTGATGCTCGTCAATCTTCTCTGCTTGCTCTTCTCAACCTTGCTGTTCGTAATGAAAGGTGCTAAGATCCATTCTTTTTCTTGTTTCTTATTTGGGTTTTGGGTTTGGCTTTTTGGGTATTTTTCAATTCTATGTTCTTGATGATTTTTGTGCTGTTTACTTATCACAATGATTTTGAGAGGAATGTGTTATGCTATGATTGGTTTTGGACTAGGAACAGTTTTGTGAATGAATTGTGAACTAGATGGTTGTTGTGTTTGGATTAGGTTATTTTTGTGTTCAATGTATGGCGAAGTTACTGGGGAGAGCCTTGAGGCTCAATCAGCCATGGTGGCAGAATGGATTGATTCAGTCTGTGTTTCGATTGTGGATTTAGACTTTATTGTTTCTAGGCTAGAAATGAACTCTTGTGACATGATTTGGTTTCTGTTTGGTATTCCTTTTGTTTACAGCCTCGTCCAAGGCGACGTTGTTACCTTGCGTGCATACTAGATCTGCTCGTGATTGTTGTTATGGATTGGAAAATTCTGTTACTTCTCCTTCCAATGTCTTTCTGACCTGTGTACTTTTATTTGGGAGAGTTTCCGTTTGGATTAGTCTCGAGATTGTTGTATCGTTTGCCGCCGTTGAATTTAGAACTTGCAGACTTACTCTAGCTACCACGGACGAAAGGTTTCTGATACGGTTAGGGTTTGCCATTTCAAAATGGAATTTTGAATGAAGGCAAACACATGAGAGAGACTGTTGTACATTTTCGGTCTATTTAGTCTCCCTCAGACACTCATTTGAAAATGTATTGTTTGCGTCATCATCCAACACGGCAATTAACATGCCATGTGATAAAGAGTGTTTGCATCAAACTAATTGGACGCAATGTACAGACATAATTGACCAACGATATACACTCAGTATTGTCAATGGTAGAAAGCCAAAAAACTACCTTTGCAGCCTATGGCGTCACCATTGGCGAGCGTCCCTTCACAAATTGCCTTGTCAAAAAGTCTGCCTTGGCCGAACGCACTAGGTCCATACCAAGTCCAAGATTTTCCATTCCATGTAACGATTCTAGGTTCCACAGCTATCAATAACGTGCCAAAGCTATTGCAGAGCAGACTCAAGCTGCTATCCATTCTTTGTTGTCTAGGGTTTTTGATGTAGTAGGCATAAAGGGCATGACTTAAAGTAGATTATAGGTTCTGCCAATTACGAGGAAGCTTTATTTGTCGCACTGCATCTTTCTGTCCAGAAGTTACGTCCCTGCTGAACCAGATTCTTTGATGGATTACCTATTACAAGCGTTGAACACCTGAAATTTGCCCTGTTCTATCTAAAGCTAGTCCAAGACACATGTTTTATTATCCTTTGTTCTCTGAAGAGGAATCTTCAGCATAAGTCTCTAAGTGAATCTAGTGTACCTATTTGGTGTCAGATCTTTTCGGTGTTTTGCAATTTGATGTTTGAGAATAGGAAACCTATGTGCACAATGTTTGTATCTAATATCTCCATGTCTGGGTTGGATATATTGTGTTTAAAATAGGTGAAGCCTTCTGCTTCTGATTTTATGCTTTGGGTCCTTATCGCCATTCTTTACTTTTCTGAGTTATATAAGAATGTTTTCTTTGTATGACATTTTGGAATTCACATTTGTTAGAAACAAGGTCCAAATAGTGACAGCTGGTGCAGTGCCTCCTCTGGTGGAGCTTCTCAAGATGCAAAATAACAGTATACGAGAATTGGCCACAGCAGCAATCTTGACACTCTCATCAGCTGCATCCAACAAGTCGATTATTGCTGCTTCCGGAGCTGCTCCTCTCCTTGTTCAGATTCTCAAATCCGGAAGTGTCCAAAGCAAAGTTGATTCTGTTACAACCCTCCATAATCTCTCCATCAGCATTGAAAATTCCATCGAACTTCTTGACGCTAGTGCCGTTTCCCCTCTCATCAACCTCCTTAAAGACTGTAAAAAGTACTCAAAGTTTGCAGAAAAAGCTACATCACTACTTGAAATCCTCTCCAACTCTGAAGAGGGACGGATCGCAATCTCACTTGCAGACGGGGGAATTTTAACCATTGTAGAGACAGTTGAAGACGGATCACTTGTCAGCACAGAGCACGCCGTTGGAGCATTGCTATCATTATGTCTAAGCTGCCGGGATAAATATCGGGAACTAATTCTTAAAGAAGGAGCAATTCCAGGTCTGTTACGGCTAACAGTAGAGGGCACAGTGAAAGCTCAAGATAAAGCTCGCGCGCTTCTAGATTTGCTCCGAGATTCTCCTGAAGAAAAAAAACTAGACTCGTCGGTTTTGGAGAAAATTGTTTACGACATTGCTGAACGGTTAGATAGAGTAGATAAAGCCGGCGAAACTTCCAAATGATTGTTGCAAGATATGGTTCAAAGGAGGACGGAAAACACAGCACGAACTTCATCATATTGCATAGGGATGCTGCATTTTGCACTCCTCTATGATTCCATCTACTTGATAAAAAGCACTTTTTTTTGCTCAACAAGAAGCTGTTACAATTGAGTTTCAACTTGTGTATATATATGTGGTTTCTGTCTTTTTTTTCTTCTTCTTTGAGTCAGTTAGTGTTTTAGCAAGATAACCATTCAAAATGTGCCTAATGATGTTAACCAATCTAACTTGGGGGTTTGTCTGTTGATTTATTGACCTCATAATTACACTGTATATCTCAGCCAGGATAGTGCACATATGGAAAGTATGCAGTTGCATGTTATGCAGCACCTACATTTCGTGTCAGTGTTGTGTTTGAAACCGACAATGACACTTGTAATTACGTTTAATTTATTATTAAAATTATTTTCGACGTCAACGTGTTAGTGACGGTGTCCAGTATAATATGTGTGAACTCGACTCCCTTCCAAATCGAGTTTTTCGTTGGTGAAAGTTGTAACTAATTAAAAATTAACACAAACAATTATGGCAATATTTTTTGACCAAAATTGAGCTTCTATTGGAAATGCTAAAAAAATCCAAATATGGGCAATACTGATTATTAACTGTAGGTGAATTATTAACTAATGTTAATTAGTTTGATGTTTAATTAATCATTTTGTATTAAAAATAAAAATCTCTTAGAAAAAAAATGCATGTTTAGATACACATTTGAGATATTTAAAAGTGATTATGAAGATTTAAAATTAATTTTGATATGTTTGGAGTTTATCTTACAGCAAATGATTTAGTGGTCATTGGGTGAGTGTTATGAGGCGGATGTTTAGGATGTTGGGTGGTAACAAGTGAATGGTTGGTTTTATTTGAGTAGACATACTTTAGGTGCTAGTAGAGGAGGAAGTCTTGGTTGTAAGGCAAGAAATTGAATGAAGGAGGATAATTGTGAAATTTAATTGCAGTGGCAGTAAATTGAGAAGGGATGTGTCAGTTGTAGTGATTGTAAGAGTTTGATGGATGGTTACATTTGGCTAAGAAGTAGTTGTAGTAGGTTAAAGGATGTTTTGAATAGTGGCAGGAAAATGAGGGTGGTACTAACGAGGGAGATAGAGAGATTTAGAGAATATATAAGTATAATGGAAGTAGTAGTTATTGAAAATGACATCTTTTGAGATGCATAACTTATCATCAGATGCATGACATTTATAGCCTTTGTGAGATGTGAAGTGAGGAGCTTGTTTAACAGATAAACATTGGTGCTAAAGGAAACATCCTTATATTTGAAGGGTAGCGAGAGTTGAGATACGAGTCTGAGACCCATCTCTACTATGTGTTTAAGCTTCATTTCGACCACTCAACTTTGATGATTAGTATAAGGGAAAATCACTCTTTGGTGAATACCAAAGTTTGTAGAAGTTTAGTAAAAGGGCAAAATTCTCTACCCCAATCAGATTTTACCTCTTTTATTTTCAAGGGAAATTAAATTTTCACCATGATTTTGTATTTTGTACTTGTCAAAAAGTACAAAATGCATGGTGTCTATACGCTAGTAGGGGTGATTAAAGACCGTAGTATTTTTCTGGTGGTTTAGGGCTTACCCACGATAGCGAGAGGTCTTGTTTGACGGTGTTTACGGTGATGAGAGAGCAAGTTTGCATGAGGTGAAAAGCTATGTGGCTTTTAAGGTTGTATCCTATGTATTTATAATTTTTCTTCCTTAACCATATGGTTGAGGTATTTATAGAGGCGTACGAGCCTAGGATTCAGGGAACCCTTAAAAAGTGGTAACCGCTCCCCTTGATTGAGGGAAATTATTGATTGCCTATTTTCTAGGGAGTCATGGCATGAATCCTCATGCAATTAAGGACTGAATAAAAGATATTTCCCACGTTTGCCTTTAGGGCGAGCCCCCGTTGTAGCGTTAAATTTTTTGAGATTAAGCTATTGATTAACTTAACTCTCAAAGCAAGAGTCACCACCGCACTTTTATTATTTCCAAAGGAAAAGGGAAAAAGTACGAACAAAATCCAAGGATGTTTTAAAACAAAACTAATAAAAGTAGAACAAGGGTCTGGGGATTAGTTATGAAAAAGGAATCTATTAGTACCCTAAACATCCATGGTACTCCATGTGAACCTCTTCGAAAATATGTACATTTGGTTTGAAAAATGTGTTGTTTGTTAAAAGATTGGAGAGATGGGAGAAGAAGTATATTTTCTTTATTTATCTTTGCCAAGACTTTTGAAGTTTCATGCCTACGTACCAACAAAGTGCAATGGAGGATCAAAACCTCGTAGTTCGTGGTAAAAATAACAAAGAGAGTTTGTTTAGATTCATTTTTATGGAAAAAGACATTTTGTTATTTTAAGGAGAATACTCAACTAGTCACCCACAAGTATGAGAACTTTGCATCATCATGAGAAGGGATCCAACTTGGATATGGATCAACAAGTATGCCACTAGCTCCCATAGATGGAAAAGAATTATCATCAATACTATGGAGATAGGAGAGTTATAACTCAACTATGAAAATGACTCATGTCTAATGCCTTGAGAAAAGTTTTAAAAGAAAAAGTACACAAGGGCACAAAATGGTTTGGATGAGTTATACATTTTTTAGTTTTTTTGAAGTTGGTCTGAATATACTTAAGATTGATTGACATTTATTAAGAAAAATATTTTGAAAATCACTTGACAAAAGTCAAGGTTTATTGAGAAAAATGATTGAAGTTTAAAAACAAGAAAGTTTTGAAAATTTAAGAAGGGGGAAGGAGAAGAAAAATACTATCCTAAAGCATAAAGTAAAAGTTAGGGAGGAAAGATCTAACCAAGATATAGCAAGCTTTATGACATATGTCAAGCAAGAATTCTCTCCTTTGGATTAAACCTCAAGCAAGGAAAATAAGCAAATAATAATCCATGCGTCAGATGAAATCAAAGTAACCAAGTCAAGTCTTCATAGAGATGTCCAAAGTCAAAGGTATCAGATGAATCCCAAGATCTTAAATCATAAGCCCAAAGCAAAGGTCAAGGTCCTAATTCTAAGTCCATAACTCCATAATGATGCCAAAGATAGTAACTACAAGTCCATGAATTACGAGTTACAAGTTTCCCTTTTTTTATTAGTGTCTTCTTTACAATGATATAAAAGAAAGGTCTAAATAGACAAAGAACAAAATGACATAATAAAAAACAATATGATATGAAATGCTAAACATAAAATATAAGGTAAATGACATAAAATAAAAGCATAAAATAAATGACACAAAACTAGAAGTTAATACAAGTGAAAAGTTAGTAAAGGATGTTAGTAAAGGTGAAAAGATGTTTTTGGTCATTTTTTTTTGAGAACACTCAACTATCCACTCACAAGCATGAAAATATGAATCTATACCTCATTTATGAGAAGGGCTCCAACTTGGATAAAATCAACAAGTATGCCAATAGCTCTCACAAATGGAAAAGGAACAACATTTTCACACAATACCATGAGTAATAGGAGACTTACAATCCCATTTATAAAAATGCCATTGCCTTTGGGACAAATTTAATACTATGTTAAGCAATCATAATCGGACTTATGTAGAAGTCACGACTATCTGAGGCCGGTTAATAATAATGTTTGTGTTAATACATGCTAGAGAAATGATATGTAAATCATTCTCCTAAAGCCATGTCGTACAAGAAAAGAAAAAGAAAAAGAAAGGGGATGATCAAGCACAAACGCTAGGAGGATGGTCAATTAATTTAATCCACACTTCATGACACTTAGGACAAACTTATGCATCAATCCAAAGTACCTTAAATGATTCATGATCATTTAGAAGGTAGATTTGAAATGATTAAAGTTCATCAAGTACAATCCACACATCATGAAAAAGATGGACACATACCATCCAATTGATCAAAGGGAAAAGAAGGAGATGAAGAAGAAAGAATCAAGAGAAGTCACACCCAAGTTGGATCAAAAATTTGATCAAGTCATCATCAAAATCAATCATCCATTTTGGTGGATTAGGGTTTTCACCCCATCAACACCCAAGATCCATTGAGTTTGATGAGACTTGCAGTCTAAAACCATGATGATCCAAGGCCAATAGAAGTTCACAAGGTCACACAAATATAAAATGCAATTAAATGAAATGAAAATGCATCAAAAGTGTTTTTAAAATATAAATAAAAGGAAAAATCCATAAAGTCCTTCAAAACACCAAATAAATGGCCAAGAAAATTATGGAAGATTAAAAATAAAATAAGAAACGTATAATAAAATTTTCAGAATTTTAAAATGCAGAAAATTATTTTTAAACCAATTAAAACAAAGGAGAAAAGAGAAAATTCATGAAAATTAGGGAATCAATGAAATAAAAATCAGATGAAGAAAAGTAAAAGAGAATTTTAGAAATTATTTTGGATAAAAAGTGAAATTACTATAAATTTTTAAAGAAAAAGCAATTAAAAATAATAAAAAAATAAATAATTAAAATCGGAAAAAACACAGAGCGTTGGATCACACCTCATTAATTGACGTGGCAGATCCAACACTCAAAAGGTTAGGATGCATGATGGATCACACTACAAGCCAAACACAGGATCCAAATGGAATTTAGCCAATCAAAACATTTCAAATTACCAACGTGTCTAGTTCAAACTCAGACCACCTGAGGAAAACTCCGGTCGTCTTCTCCGGTGAGGTCTCACCGGCGTTTCATCGTTTGGTAAATTCAAGACACGAGACCACCACCATTGTGATCCTCTTCTCATCCCGAATTCAACCTTATACTAAAAATTCATTTATGTGAACTGAGCGAAGGGAGTTTCGAAGAAGTTTCAAAAACAAGCAAGCCGCGAAAAATAAAATTAAATGATGAACACGATCAATCAACACCAGATAAGTTAGGGAAAAGCATCAGAGAGTTAAGAACTATATTCTGGTAACTTGTTTGAGTTTAAATGATGCTCATAACTACTTTGTCCAGATGGTGATCATAAGTTGATGAAGCTCGATCTAGTTAGAACACTTCAGAAGGTCTTAGAGCTTGGGATTTGTTGCAAAAGTTTCAGAGGATGCCGATGGAGCTAATGGAATCAACAAATTGGATTGAAACAAGCTAAAACTCAAAACACGATAGTTAAATTTTCTGGAAGAATTTCAAGTTGTAGTAGGGTTTTCTTGGCTCCCCAAAGGTTGCAAATGAAGGCAATGACTTCCTCTATTTATATGGAATGTGTTTGGATCCAAATGCGTGTGCAATGATGCAGAATCCGTGCAATGGATTTGATCAAAGTGTGACTTGAAAATCATCAAAACTCAGCCAAATGATGCGTTTTAAGTGTCAATTAACTTCTGGAGGCTTGTTAAAACATGTTTAGGACCAAAACACTTGCTAATTTGGCTTGGAATTAAGATTAGTCATGTTCAAATTTCGGGCAATGGTGATTTCTTCAGTTTCAAGTCACCATGTTCAACTTAATGGGGCATCCTACTCAAGAGGCTTTTTGGTTCCATTCTTTTTGCAATGTGTTAACATCGTGGCCAAGATTACAATGTGCCAAGAAAGGTTGCATTTGTATGTTTGAGCATAAAGTTATGGCATGCTGAAGTTTGCATGAAAAACTGGTCCAATAACTTAGAAAAATTTGAGTGCTTCATGGCTGAAAATGACCTATAGTGTCCCAATGAAATCCACGGTCTTCCAAACATATTTTGACCTTGGTCCTTGAAGAAAAATTGTAGAGGGCATCGCCAATGACATTGTGCAAAAATAATAAGATTCATATGTTGAAAATTGAAGAAGTTATGATCCTTGAAAGTTGGGAAAAAGTCACTTGAAAATATGTCAAATTTCACCAAGTTCACAAATGACCTATAATGTATCCAAACGTTTGATGATCCTCCAAGCATAATTGGCTCTTGTCATGTAAAGAGAAGTTGTAGAGGATGTTTAGAAGAGTCATATACAAAACGGGGCATTCAAAAATGTTGAGAATTGAAGGAGTTGTGGTCCTGGAAACTTTGACTTCAAAATATTGACTTTCTGGTCAAACCACTTGGAATAAGCTTGTGTACTTGGAATTTCCTTTCATTTTAAAGAACATGGGTGATCATATGAACTCAAGATAAGGTGTCCTTGATTATATCTTCTCAAAGCTTGAAGTTACTTGTTGAAGAAGGCATGGAAATAAACACATGAACCTTTGACTTTCTTTGAGAAGCAAGCCATAAAACTTTGAGATGTTCTTTGATTGAAAATACCTTATCTTGCACAATAAACTTAAGGTAAAAAAGACATATTTTTGATGTTTTTATTAGTGGTTATATAAGCAATGAATCAAATAAGCACAAAAGTAAAACTAAGAGGTGCTTGGTGATCCCTACAAGAAGCAAACATAAAGATGGATAATGGGAATGATCAAAATGTGATCTTGTTTGTATGCAGCGATGCAAATGAGATATGGGACATTAAGGTTAAATATTAGGCTATGGCACCCGTGCTACGTTAAGGACGTTCCTTGGGCGGCGCTTCCTAGAGAGAGCGACCAACGAAGGACATAAGTTGCCCTATTTGGGGGCCCTTACAAATATATCACTATATAATCCCTCAAGTAAGAGGACTTGTAAGGGGAAATGTTTTTTAAGCTTCCCATAGGTTTAAATTTGTGGCTATGGCAAGTCCCCTGGTTATAGGCAAGTCCCTTAGTTGAGTGCAAGTCCCTCATCTAAAGGCTGCTCCTTTAGTTGGAGGAAAATCCCTCAGTTGAGGGAGACTCCCTCAGTTGAAGAAGACCCATTTAGCCAAAGGCGAGTCCCTCAGTTGAGGGTGAGTCCCTCATCTAAAGGAAAATCCTTTAGTTGGAGGTAAGTCCTTAAGTTAAGGGTGAGTCATCACCTTCTTTCGAGATGCCTCTTGAGTAGCCATAGTGTCAGTTGGGGATGTCAATCTTCAATAACTCAGACAAGCACGTTTGACCTTAATTAATGTAAGCAAGTATGAATTATTTTTTAGACTCTAAATAATCTCAACATGTTTCTGAAATGTGCTAAGCTTTTTTGGAACTTATAGGAGAGTCTAAAAGGTTTTTAGTGGCTTCCATTTCCTTATAAATGTTTCCTTACTCCATTTTTTCAATTCTTTACTTACTCCGCTTGCACATATTCTGCAAGCTCTTTCTGGTTTTCGACCTACTAAGCCTTCTACACGTTTCTTTCTAAAGGTGATTGGCGATCTGTAGCGGTAAATTCATGACCATTAAGCTATGGATAAACTTAACGTCAATAAAACCAGAGTCGCCACCGCACTTTTATTGTTTCCAAGGAAAATGGGAAAAGTACGAACAAAACCCAAAAATAAGAAGTTTTCAAATCAAAACTAATAAAATGCCATAGATTACAGGTAAGGGGGTTGGTTACACATAGGGAAGGTGTTAGCATCCAAAGTATCCTAGGTACTCCTAGGGAGCCCTTTCTTGTGTGCATATGTGTTTTTGTAGAAATGATGTTTGCAAATAAAAAGAGTGTGGGGATGAGAAAAAAATTCATTAATTATATTTTTGTGTTTGACAAGACCTTCAGACTTGTGCATACGTACCAACATAAAATGAGGGATCAAAACCTCGTAGTTCGTGGTATCAATTTCAAAGTGAGTGCGTTGCTTTTAACAAAATTTTAAGTTAAAAAAAGGCACAAAAGACCTAAAAATGGTTTGAATGAGTGTTAGTTCTTTTTGGCTTTTGAAATTCTAAGTCAAGTATAATTAAATTTATTCACAAGTTTGATTAAGAAAAGGAGTTTGAAAGTGCAATGGCATAAGGCCAAAGTTTCTAATTTGCAATATGGTCAAAGTTCAGAAATCAACAAACACAAACAAAGAAGATTTTAAAAGGAGGGAGATATTTTGAAATTAAAGAAGTGGGGAGGAGATGAAGCGAATAATCTTAAGCATAAATTTAAAATTTGAGAGTTGAAAAGATCTGACCAATGGGCTGTAATCCAATAGACAAGAATGTCATATTGAAACCCAAATTTCCCTTGGACTTTTGAATTAGGCAACAAACAATACACAAATAGCAAGCTGAAAAGGAAGGCATCAAATAAAGATAGCCACATCCAAGCTTAGAAACTCCATGATCTTCTTCAAAATTTCCCATGTGTCAGATGACTTCAAAGATAGTATAAGTCACAAGTTCAAAATAATAGCTTCACAATGGTCATGTTGCAAATGAACTCAAATGGATCTACAAAGTTGTATCAGATGAATGTTCTCTTCACAAGTACTTGGTTTCATGAAAGTTGACATTGGCCAAGTCCTTTGCATAGGGAGTGTTACCTAATTCTAATTTCAATGTCTTAGAGCAAACCAACAGTCCACACAAGATGTTTTTTAGGGTTTTTGTTCTTATTATGTATATTAAGGTCCAAAGACCATACAATCGAACAAGTATCTACAAACACAATATATCACAAAATATGGTCCAAGTGGACAAAGTGAAAATGACATAAAAGTAAACAACTTGAATGATATGAATAATGGCAAATGAGTAAGGCTTAAAAATTAAAGTGCATTAAAATTAAATGACTTGAAATTAAATGTTAGTTGTTAGTGAATTAGAGGTTAGTATTGCTTTTGCTTTTGTTTAAGTCATTCTTTGGAGAACACTCAACCCACTTATCACAAGCATGGATCCTTGAACCAAGACATCTTCCAAAGGAAGGAAAAAAGGCCAAGTTTCCACACAATACCATGAAAGAGGACAGACTTACAATCTCACTAACTAGAATGCTATACCTTTTTGTGTCAAAATTTAGCGCTATGTTAAGCAATCATAATTGGACTTATGTAGAAGTCACAACTATTTGAGGCCGGACGATAGAATTTTGGTGTTAATGCATGTTAGAGACATAATATAATGGACTATGCTCATGAAACATACCACACACAAAAAGAATATGCAAAATGGGGGACCTAATCTCATCCACACTTATGTTGATTTTGCAATCAATTAGCCTTAGGATATAGAGATATCATAGGTCCATGACATGAATGGATAAAGAAGGGTAATGAGATGAAGAGGGAGGGGGAATGGATCAAGCACAAATTTGTCAAAGGAGTACTTTTACCAAATTAAGATCATTCATTCATTTTGGGAGATGGAATGTACATTCCATCAATCCCTAAATCCAATGATCTTAACCTAGCAAAGTCAAATCAACCTTGACTAAGGCCCAACAACACAAGTCAAACCCACAAAATCAATTAAAATGGCTCTACACAATTAATTTGGCATTTAAACAATTAAAAATAATAAAAATATGCATTAAATTAAATTATGGTTGGTCAATTTCCTAAAACCTCATCAAAACACCAAAGACATGGCCATGAGATTTATCATAGGTCAAACAAGGTCAAAGGACATCGGAGAAATTTTTTCAGAATTTTTGGAAACTTAAAAGCATTTTTAAATAATTAAAAATATTCACAAAATCAATTAAATCATGAAAAATATTAATAATGATCCAAAAAATAATTTTAATTCAGAAAATGAAAAAGGATTTTATTTTAATTTTTTTGGTGAAACTCTCATATTTTTTGGATCAATATTAAATTTAATATGAATTAATGAAAATAAAAGAAATAAAATGAAAATCAATTAAACTGAAAAAACGTGAACCACTTGATCTCCCTCATTAATTGAGGTGGCAGATCAAGTGGCCTGAAATGCGCGTTCCACCAAACACACGAGTCAGCGTGCTACACAGATGGTAATCACAAAGAATGCTCTTGATTAAAACACATTGGCTTGATCATGTGGCTCAAAACCTGTCCAGCACACCGCCGGAGCAAACCACTGGTCATCTTCTCCGATGACCTTGGCTGGACTGGTTCTCTCATCACCATCACAAAAATGAAAAAGAAGGACATGATCTTAAAGAGAAAATGACACTGATCACAAATCTTACCTCAATTCAAACTAACTCCAAGTATATTTAGAGATACATGGAGTTGAATTTTGAGGTGTATGAACTGAGTTTCTTCAATTTGACCTCAAAGCAACTCAATCTTCTTGCCTACATTGGTAGGACTTCAGACAACCAATGGTCCAAGAGAATTGAGAGAGAATCGAAGAGAAGAAAAATCTGGAAAAATACCTTTAATGTTGTGCAGAACTTGATCTCTCTTGCTTCAATTCGTGTTTGATCTTGCTCAAGAAGCTTGCAGAAGTAGATTAGGATTGGTACAAGGCTTTGGATCCTGGAGTTTTTGAATCTCCAAACAGTGAGATTCAAACTCAAATTCCAAATGAAGTTTCTTAGGTTTTCCTTTCAAATGTGAGGGTTTCAAATGTGGGAGGCAAAGCTGGCGCGCAAAGGTTCAATTTCTGATGCCAAGGGCCTCTTATTTATAGCTCAAGCAAGTGTTATTTGCACCTTCAAAAATATTTCCAAATTTGGCAAAGTGAAGTGCATGCTTGCATGGGCGTGTACAAGCCCTTGAAGCTACTCAATTCAGTCCATATGCAAGTGTAATTGAGTCTGAATATGGATTGTGATGCAAGGCAAAAGTGTATTGATGTTTGAAGATTGATCCTTGCCAATTGATGCAACCATGTTCAGACCATCCACAGACCCCTCAAACCTTGTCCAAAATGAATGAATTTGGACTCCTTTGAAAGGTTAGATCAAGAGGAACAACTCTTATGTTGAACACTCTTCCATTTGGAGCTTGTATCATGATGAATTATGAGGTGGAAGTTTGGAAATTTAAACATGTCAAAAATGTTTCTAAGTGTTAAACCATATGTTCAATTATTTCACCTTGGCTAACTTTTTATGTGAGCTCCAAATGAGAAAAGTGTATTCATAAAAGTTGTAGATATTTCAAAAACCTTCAAAATGGTCATAAATTTGACCTCATTTGGATTTGGGGTGAATGATTAGTTCATTTTTGAAGTTGAGGAAAATCACTTGTTCAATGGTATTGGTCCAAAATGACCTATAATGTATCCTTATATCACATGCTCATAAAAGTTGAATTAGCTCTTCCTCCAAACATAAAAGTTGTATTAGACACCTTGAATTTGATTGTGGAACTTGTAAATATTTCATATCATAAAAATTGAGCAAGTTATGGCCTTGGGAAGTTGACTTTCAAATTAGGGTTTATTCAAAATGACCTATAATCTTTCAACATAAAAAATGATTTTCCAAGCAAAACTAGATCTAGATCTCAACATAAAAGTTGTATGGAATGTCATTTAGAGTAACGTTTCTCTTGGAATAATTTTCATATGATGAAAATTGTAGGAGATAGGGTCTAGGGGAACCCAGTTTTGATTAGATGAAATCCTCTGGTCAACCACCCTCAACCAACTTGCTAGCTTGCAATTCTCTTGACTTTTTGGATTCTTGGGAGATCATATATGCATAGGATGATGAAATTTGAGATGCCCCTTGAAATATTTGATCAATTGGTGAAGAAGCTTGTTGAAGAAGTTACATAAGATACCCAGATGAACTAGGGTTTCCAAGGCAAATCAATTCCAAACTTTTGAAGAATTCTTGATCAGAATAACATGTAAAGATCATGGGGATCATATATGATGTGTAGAGCCTTTGTGGAGCATTCCTTGGTTAAGCTCTTAGCAATGAGGGTCTTAAACCCTAGATGTGAACTTGATGGATCAAAGGTGATCATGTGCCTTACCTACAAAAGAAGTAGACAAATGAAAAAACATATTTTTGGTATTTTGGTTAGTAAAGGATAAAATAACAAGTATGATACAATCACATGGTACTTGGTGATCTCTCACAAAACAAACCCAACGAGTGAAGAGTGAGGAGGATGCCAAGGTATGATCCCAATGCCAATGCATATGATGAGATAGCATGAGGGATCTTAGGGTCAAAATTGGGGTCGTACATGATCCAAAATGCAGCAGAAATTAATTTTTTTTCTCCTTTAGTGATCCTTACGAATGGGCATGATCAATGATAGAATCGTTACATCTTGTGGCGATTGAAACCTTTGATGCAGATCTAAGGAGTGATCGCGAATGTTGAATGGTGACAACGCCTCTACTCAGTCCACTTGAACGAATTCCTTCAATATCAGTGCTAGCTGCTACGAATGAAGGCTTTAAGTGAGAGAGAGAGAGAGAGAGAGAGAGAGAGAGAGAGAGAGAGACGAAATTTCATCTGAATAAATGCTTCTGCACAAGGGTTCTATTTATAGAACCACTTGTGTGGGCTGCAAACTAAAAACCCACTTAAGTGTATGTGGCCCATATCTTATGATATACCAAAATCACTTAGGTGCGTGGTACCTTACCATATTTCGTATTCTACTTAAGTACATCGTACCTTACGATGTTCTACAATTCACTTAAGTGCACCGTACCTTACGATGTTCCTTATTTACTCTATCTCTCATCAATCCGTCCTTTTGTGTGTGACCCTCTAGGTTTTTGCGACATTGGCAATTATATTAAATCACATATTTAACATAATAAACAGTGAGCGATATCTAGCAACACATCACTGCTACCCAAGACACGAAAATGTTATGTGATCTGACAAATCCTTTTGTGATAATACTTATGTGTACAATTACCCTTTTTCCCTTATGTCTATATTGAACACAAGGCATAGACCGTGTCATCCTTGTCCAATTTAATATGTTGGTGTAAGCCCTAGAAGCCAATACTTTTGGTACTTGTATCGAATTATTTATTAATAATAAAAGGCATATTCTTTATTATATTTGTCTAATGAAGTCCCTAGAATAGATAGTCCATTTAATGTATCAAGTATGACTTAATCATGAGATCACATTAAATATAAGGACACTATTCTTAAAGTATCCATAGTCGAGCTTTATTGTGAAGTGGGATAACATTAAAGCATTAAAACTATTATGTATATAGACTGATGATCACATCTCATGGATCATGGATAATGAGTTATCAAGTCTTAAACATAGGTATGAATATTAAGAGTAATATTTATACTGGATTGACCCGCTATGAGAATACTATATAGAATGTTATGCAAAGTGTCATAAGTTATTCTCATGGAGATAATGGTGTATACCACCCTTCGACCTGAAACCACTATGGACCCTAGATGTAGAGTCGAGTGCCTTATTGCTGATCAAACATTGTCCGTAATTGGATGACCATAAAGAAAGTTGATGGGTACCCCACGAAGCATGCTAAGGGACATGAGTGACCTAGATGGAATTTTCCCATCCTGCGTAACAGGATAAATGTCTATGGGCCCAATATTGAATTGGACAAGGATGACACGGTCTTTGCCTTGTGTTCAATATAGACATAAGGCCAAAAGGGTAATTGTACACATAAGTATTATCACAAAAGGATTTGTCAGATCACATGACATTTTCGTGTCTTGGGTAGCAGTGATGTGTTGCTAGATACCGCTCACTATTTATTATGTTAAATATGTGATTTAATATAATTGCCAATGCCGCGAAAACCTACAGAGTCACACACAAAAGGACGGATTGATGAGAGATAGAGTAACTAAGGAATACCGTAATGTACGGTGCACTTAAGTGAAATGTAGAACATCGTAAGGTACGGTGTACTTAAGTAGAATACGAAATATGGTAAGGTACCATGCACTTAAGTGATTTTGGCATATTATAATATATGGGCCACATATGTAACACCCTTCTAAAATACCCCAATAATTAATTAAAACAACAAAATATGAATCAGAGTAGATATGCAATTTCAGGGTGTCACACTTGACACTTCACACCATTCACCAAAATAACTTGTCATGCTCATTTATTAATCAAATTAAAACATTGCACAATCCGCAGCGGATAGAAATCTAACAACATGCAAACCATGTAACACATTTCATGTAAAATTGTTCAACAACCAAAAATGAAAACAAAGTAAAACATCCCGTCCCGATGTTACATATACCAGAGCATGACCCACTAAGGAACTACACTAGACTCCAAGCACTAGCTTCTACTCAATCACTGCTCGTTACCTGAAACATAGTTGTAAGGGTGAGTTCCTCAATCGATATAATAAGCATTATAAAATATCATATAATGCTAAGTAAATTAACACATTCATCACCCTAATCATATCACACATTCAGCAACGGCAACATCAACTCATAATCATACTCAACACAAACACAAAACACACGTATAATATTGGAATACATCCATTCATATTATACGCCATACATACATTATGAAATGAGACTCCATGCACGCGGTACCGACTATTCGTGAACACATAGTTCAACCTCACCGATCAAACCCAGATACGGCTACCAAGCTCACTAGCCCCACTCATTTGAGACCTAGTGACTCACTCACTAATTCCTCACCATGGGAATTAGCTACCACCATAAAGGCCATGCTATGCACGTTAAATCACCTAGCATGCAACCATCAACAACAATCCACAATGGACATATGCTCACACTCTAAGCCATAAACAGTCCATCCACAATTGCATACATAATAGATATATTCACAGCATTATGCATACCATCATACATCATCAGCATATTTGTCACAGAATCATATCATGTCATGCCAAATAATAAATCACAGTATTAGCACACTCTACTAATACCTATACTGCTCAAAACAACGGGAAATGATCCCTACTATATCATACATCAGCTAAATTACATCACTCAGCTGAAACGACCAAAACTGCACAACAACAGCTCAGAAAAATCAAACTTCTGCCCATACAATATGTACACAATATTTAAATATCAATTTTTCACTTTTTAAACGGTGTTAACCGGTTAACGCCCTGGGTTAATCGGTTAACGCAAAACAGAATGCGCTTCTTGGCAATTTTTAACAGTGTTAACCCATAATACCCATTAAACGACGATAAACCCCCCTTACCTGAGTTCCTAGCAATTGATTCTTTGACCTTCAACAATCGTGAATTCTCCTCTTGAGCCCTAGCCTCTTCTTCTCCCTTTCTCAGTTTCTTCTCTTTTCTCCCTTTTTCCACTTTTTAGTCGCTTCTCTCCTTTCACGTGTAAAAACCCTTTTTGCTAAATGGGACTCTTTACTGATTCCAAAAATCGTTCCAATTCCAACTTTATTATTCCAATAATAATAATCCAATAATATTCCAATTATTTAATTAAATTAATAAATATACTAATAATAATATATATGAATGATTTATCTTTTATTTTGAAAAAATAATACTCTCTCATTCATATTATCATCATAATATACTATTAAACTTAAATTAAATAATTATCATATTTTATCGGGGTGTTACAACTCTCCCCCACTAAAAGAGTTTTCGTCCTCGAAAACATACCTCAAGCGAATAACTCTGGATAAGACTCCTTCATCTGACTCTCAAGTTCCCAAGTCACATTGCCACCTGCTGGTCCTCCCCAGGCTACCTTTACCAAAGCAATCTCTTTACCCCGCAACTGCTTCAACTCTCGATCCTCGATCTTCATAGGTGATGTTTCAACAGTCAGGTTATCTCTCACCTGTACATCATCTACTTGGACCACATGCGATGGATCAGGAATGTACCTCCTCAACTGAGACACATGTAAAACCTCATGCAAATTCGCAAGTGACGGCGGTAAAGCGATACGATAGGCTACCTCCCCTATCCTCTCCAAAATCTGATAAGGACCAATAAATCGAGGTGTCAACTTCTTCGACTTCAAAGCTCGACCAACCCCAGTTATCGGAGTAACACGAAGAAACACATGATCTCCCTCTTGAAACTCAAGTGACTTCCTCCTCTTGTCGTGATAACTTTTCTGACGACTCTGAGCAATCCTCATCTTCTCCTGAATCATCTTAATCTTTTCCGTAGTTTGTTGAACAATCTCCGGTCCAACCACATCACTCTCACCGGACTCATACCAACATAAAGGTGTCCGACATCTCCTACCATACAAAGCTTCAAACGGTGCCATACCAATGCTCGAATGAAAACTATTGTTGTAGGTAAATAACAATCCCAAGCACCTCCCTTTTCCAAAACACAAGCCCTCAAAAGATCCTCCAATGACTGAATCGTCCTCTCAGTCTGACCATCAGTCTGCGGATGATATGCAGAACTCAGTCTCAGCTTAGTTCCAAAGCCTTCTGCAAACCTTCCCAGAACTTCGATGTAAATCTAGGATCTCTGTCCGAAACAATACTCGACGGAATACCATGCAAACTTATAATTTTCTCAATATACAACTCAGCTAATCTCTCTAACGGATAATCCATTCTGATCGGAATGAAATGAGCCGATTTTGTCAATCTGTCAACAATCACCCAAATAGCTTCAAAATTCTTAATTGTCCTCGGTAAACCAGAAACAAAATCTATACTGATACTATCCCACTTCCACTCTAGAATAGCCAACGGTTGCATTAGCCCAGACGACTTCTGATGCTCAATCTTTGACTTCTGACAAGTCAAACAAGAATAAACAAAACTCGCAATTTCTCTTTTCATTCCCGGCCACCAAAATAACTTTTTCAAATCATGATACATCTTCGTAGCCCCAGGATGAATACTCAGGCCACTACGATGTCCTTCCTCAAGAATACTCTTCTTAAGTTCGGTAACATCCGGAATACACACCCGATTACCAAATTTCAAAACACCATTCTCATCAACTCTGAATTCACCACCTTGACCTTGATTCACTAGAGTCAACTTATCAACCAAAAGCACATCGGATTTCTGACCCTCTCTAATCTCATCCAGAATACCACTCGTTAACTTCAACATTCCCAATTTAACACTATTATGAGTACTCTCACACACCAAACTCAAGTCTCTAAACTGCTCAATTAAATCCAATTCCTTAACCATTAACATAGACATATGCAATGATTTCCGACTCAATGCATCAGCCACTACGTTTGTTTTACCCGGATGGTAATTCAAACCAAAGTCATAATCCTTCAGAAACTCTAACCATCTCCTCTGTCTCATATTCAGCTCTTTCTGATCAAACAAATACTTTAAACTTTTATGGTCACTGAAAACCTCAAATCTTGACCCGTACAAGTAATGCCTCCATAACTTCAGAACAAATACCACAGCTGCCAACTCTAAATCGTGTGTCGGATAGTTCCTCTCATGAACATTCAGTTGTCTCAAAGCATAAGCTACAACCTGCTTATTCTGCATCAAAACACCACCCAAACCCAACAATGAAGCATCACAGTAAACCTCAAACGGTTCCGACGGACTTGGTAATATCAGAATAGGAGCAGTAGTTAACCTTCTCTTTAACTCTTGGAAACCTTCTTCACATTTTGAGTCTCAAACAAACGCTTGCCCCTTTCTAGTCAACATCGTCAACGGTAACGCCAACTTAGAAAATCCCTCAATGAATTTCCTATAATAACCTGCAAGTCCAAGAAAACTCCTTATCTCAGAAACTGACTTCGGAGCTTCCCACTTAGATACCGCTTCTATCTTAGAAGGATCAACAGCAACACCACCTCTTGAAATCACATGACCAAGAAAACTAACCTCTTCTAACCAAAATTCACACTTGGACAGTTTAGCAAATAACTTCTTTTCTCGTAGAACTCCTAAAACCACTCTCAAATGTTCAGCATGCTCTTCTTCAGATTTCGAATACACCAAAATATCGTCAATAAACACCACAACAAACTTGTCTAGGTACGGATGGAAAATCCTATTCATATACTCCATAAATACCCCAGGCGCATTAGTCACACCAAAAGGCATTACAGAATACTCATAATGTCCATACCTTGTTCTGAAAGCAGTCTTCTGAATATCCTCAGTTTTCACACGTATCTGATGATAACCCGATCTCAAATCTATTTTGCTGAACACACTCGCACCAACCAATTGATCCATCAAATCATCAATCCTCGGCAAAGGATACCGATTCTTGATCGTCACTTTATTCAGTTGCCTGTAGTCCACACACAACCTCATAGTACCTTCTTTCTTCTTAACCAATAACACTGGTGCGCCCCACGGTGACACACTCGGACGAATAAATTTCTTATCCAACAGATCTTCCAGCTGACTCTTCAATTCAGTTAACTCAACAGCAGACATACGGTACGGAGCCATCGATATCGGCCTAGTACCAGGTACCAAATCAATCGAGAACTCAACTTCACGCTCTGGCGGTAATTCATTCACTTCTTCAGGAAACACATCAGGAAAATCACACACCACGGCTAGATCGCAAATCGCCAGTTTATCTTTAGCCTCCAAAGTCGCTAACAGCATAAACAACTCTGCCCCATCTGCTACTGCCTCATTCACCTGCCTTGCTGATAGAAACAAACTCTTTCCTTCCTCAATCTCAGGAAAGATCGCAGTCTTATCAAAACAGTTGATATAAACTCGGTTAAACACCAACCAGTTCATACCCAGAATAACATCAATTTGCACTAGTGGAAGACACACGAGGTCCATCCCAAAGTCTCTACCAAAAATACTCAAAGGGCAATTTAAACAAACTGAAGTAGTAGTCACTGAACCCTTCGCAGGAGTATCAATCACCATACTCCCATGCATCTCAGATATCTCTAATTTAAGTTTCACAGCACAATCCAAAGATATAAAGGAATGAGTCGCACCTGTGTCAATAATAGCTACAAGAGGAAAGCCATTAATATAACACGTACCTCGGATCAAACGGTCATCTGCAGAAGTCTCAAACCCCGATAAAGCAAAGACCTTGCCTCCCGACTGGTTCTCTTTCTTCGGCTTAGGACACTGTGGACTGATATGATCCACCTCTCCACAGTTGAAATAAGTCATAGTCTTCAACCGGCACTCTGCAGCCAAGTGACCACCTTTGCCACACTTGAAACACTTCTTCTCAGTACTGGTACACTCATGGATACGATGTCCAGCCTGACCACATCTGTAACACTTAGCAGGGGCACTGGAGTCTCCCCCACTAGGTCTCTTCATCCCACTCTGTCTCTGGAAACCTTTTCCAGCTGCATACGGCTTCCCACGATCATTCTGACTTGCCTTTCCTATCAACCCTCTGCTGATAGCTCTCCGCTCTGGCCTTGGTATCCTGTTCAAAAATCCTGCAACAGTCAACCAAGTCAGAAAACACTCTAATCCGCTGGTACCCAATAGCCTGCTTGATCTCGGGACGTAACCCGTTCTCAAACTTCACACATTTTGAAAATTCCCCAGTAGCCTCATCATAGGGAGTGTAATACTTCGACAGCTCTGTGAACTTAGCAGCATACTCAGTAACAGACCGGTTGCCCTGCTTCAATTCTAAGAACTCTATCTCTTTCTTTCCTCTGACATCCTCTGGAAAGTACTTCCTCAGGAATCTCTCTCTGAACACCGCCCAAGTGATCTCAGCACTCCCAGCAGCTTCCAACTCAGTGCGGGCAGCAACCCACCAATCATCTGCTTCCTCTGACAGCATATACGTACCGAACCTGACCTTCTGGTTATCGCCACACTCAGTCACTCGGAAGATCCTCTCGATCTCCTTCAACCACTTCTGAGCACCATCTGGATCGTATGCTCCCTTGAACATTGGAGGATTGTTCTTCTGGAACTCACTCAGTTGACGAGCAGCTCCCAATCCCACAATATTCGGATTCCCTCCAAGTACTCCAGCTAGCATACCCAGAGCCTCAGCAATCGCAGCATCGTCTCTACCTCTTCCAGCCATCTCTATTCTGAAAACCCAACAAGCTAAAACAATAAGTACTGATAGGGTTACACAACACCTATCACATACAGGGAAACAGAATAATTACGACTCGACTCGACCGACCAGGCTCTGATACCACTAATGTAACACCCTTCTAAAATACCCCAATAATTAATTAAAACAACAAAATATGAATCAGAGTAGATATGCAATTTCAGGGTGTCACACTTGACACTTCACACCATTCACCAAAATAACTTGTCATGCTCATTTATTAATCAAATTAAAACATTGCACAATCCGCAGCGGATAGAAATCTAACAACATGTAAACCATGTAACACATTTCATGTAAAATTGTTCAACAACCAAAAATGAAAACAAAGTAAAACATCCCGTCCCGATGTTACATATACCAGAGCATGACCCACTAAGGAATTACACTAGACTCCAAGCACTAGCTTCTACTCAATCACTGCTCGTTACCTGAAACATAGTTGTAAGGGTGAGTTCCTCAATCGATATAATAAGCATTATAAAATATCATGTAATGCTAAGTTAATTAACACATTCATCACCCTAATCATATCACACATTCAGCAACGGCAACATCAACTCATAATCATACTCAACACAAACACAAAACACACGTATAATATTGGAATACATCCATTCATATTATACGCCATACATACATTATGAAATGAGACTCCATGCATGCGGTACCGACTATTCGTGAACACATAGTTCAACCTCACCGATCAAACCCAGATACGGCTACCAAGCTCACTAGCCCCACTCATTTGAGACCTAGTGACTCACTCACTAATTCCTCACCATGGGAATTAGCTACCACCATAAAGGCCATGCTATGCACGCTAAATCACCTAGCATGCAACCATCAACAACAATCCACAATGGACATATGCTCACACTCTAAGCCATAAACAGTCCATCCACAATTGCATACATAATAGATATATTCACAGCATTATGCATACCATCATACATCATCAGCATATTTGTCACAGAATCATATCATGTCATGCCAAATAATAAATCACAGTATTAGCACACTCTACTAATACCTATACTGCTCAAAACAACGGGAAATGATCCCTACTATATCATACATCAGCTAAATTACATCACTCAGCTGAAACGACCAAAACTGCACAACAACAGCTCAGAAAAATCAAACTTCTGCCCATACAATATGTACACAATATTTAAATATCAAATTTTCACTTTTCAAACAGTGTTAACCGGTTAACGCCCTGGGTTAATCGGTTAACGCAAAACAGAATGCGCTTCTTGGCAATTTTTAACAGTGTTAACCCATAATACCCATTAAACGACGATAAACCCCCCTTACCTGAGTTCCTAGCAATTGATTCTTTGACCTTCAACAATCGTGAATTCTCCTCTTGAGCCCTAGCCTCTTCTTCTCCCTTTCTCAGTTTCTTCTCTTTTCTCCCTTTTTCCACTTTTTAGTCGCTTCTCTCCTTTCACGTGTAAAAACCCTTTTTGCTAAATGGGACTCTTTACTGATTCCAAAAATCGTTCCAATTCCAACTTTATTATTCCAATAATAATAATCCAATAATATTCCAATTATTTAATTAAATTAATAAATATACTAATAATAATATATATGAATGGTTTATCTTTTATTTTGAAAAAATAATACCCTCTCATTCATATTATCATCATAATATACTATTAAACTTAAATTAAATAATTATCATATTTTATCGGGGTGTTACAACATACACTTGAGTGGGCTTTTTAGCTTACAACCCACATAAGTGGTTCTATAAATAGAACCCTTGTGTAGAAGCATTTGTGCAGTTGCAATTTCGTTTCTCTCTCTCTCACACACACACTCATAGCCTTCATTTGTAGCAGCTAGCACTGAGATTGAAGGAATCCGTTCGTGTGGACTGAGTAGAGGCGTTGTCATCGTTCAACATTCGTGATCGCTCCGTAGATCTGCATCAAAGGTTACAATCGTCACAAGAGGTAACGATTCTATCACTAATCATGCCCATTCGTAAGGATCACTAAAGGAGAAATTTTAAATTCCGCTGCGTTTTGGATCGCACTTCTCCTTAAGTGGTATCAGAGCCATTTACGAAACCATGCATCTGATAGCTGTTTATTTTCTGTATTTTCTGTATTAATACGATTAAAAGATAGAGTGAATCAAAGAATAAATGAGTAATTAAATTTGGCATCACGTGTGTACGATTTGGATGATTGATGTTGACTATGCTTTGGAATCCGACATTAGTATGGTGAAGCAACGATACATCGATCGTCCATAGGTTATGCAATTGAGATCGATCAAGTTATATATATGATATAAATAATCCTGATGCAAAATATGGTATATATGATATATTGTTTCCGTTTCGTTCATTCAAACACTTAATGGTTGTTTTCCTTTGGGCGATCAATGGTCGTTTGCTTCTTGATCCGACATTAGTATGGTGAAGCAATGACGTGTTGATCAATCATACTGAATCAACAATCGAGGTGTATTTGACGGTATGAAATTGGTGCATAAGGGTTAATGACGGCACAAGGGTTGTGTTGTCAAAGAATTATGCGATTAGGGTTGTGACTGCGCAAGAGTTGTGCTTTAAAGTATCAAGTGTTGATGTGAAAAACGACGTCGATTTCAAATGAGTTGTTCATTAAAATTTTTAGCTAGGGGCGATGCCCCTTCAACCCTGCAAAGAGGCGCTGCCCCCTTGACCCCCGTCCGCTGATCAGTCAGCGGAACCACCGTCCGCTGATCAGTCAGCGGAACCACCGTTTGCTGACCGGGCAGCGGACCCCCGGCTAACTCTGCATAGTGTGATTGGTCGCCGAAATTTAATTTAGTTTTAATTAATTAATATAATTAAAATTAATAATAATAATAATGTGTT
This sequence comes from Lathyrus oleraceus, assembly GCF_024323335.1. Taxonomy (NCBI): domain Eukaryota; kingdom Viridiplantae; phylum Streptophyta; class Magnoliopsida; order Fabales; family Fabaceae; genus Lathyrus; species Lathyrus oleraceus. The sequence goes on from NC_066580.1 coordinate 151,334,547, forward strand.
TATTATTATTGTCTTGTGGTGATCGGTTATGGCCTTAGTTTTCCTTTATTTTGTTTTGAGTTTTTAAAATACGACCTGCGTGTCGTGCTTCTCTTTTAATCTCTTAATGTAACTTCTTTTCTCATCTTACTCCCTCGTATGTAAAACGAGTTTCTTTTATGTAATGTAATGTTATGAAGAAAGAGAAGAATTCAATATCAAAGGAGGATAACCTTGAAGATCTTGCTTGGAGAAGCTTATATCATTATTAGGTTAGCTTAGGTTCTCTCATTGGCTTGGGAGAACAATTGAGCTAGGGGCCATAACTGTTTCATTATGTATGTTGATGCATGTGAATGTATGTTGATGCATGTGAGAGACGATTTATATGATAAATAAGCCGGTGAGATCAGAATAGTTGTAAATTCCCTCAAATTAAATATTAAGCCGGTGAGATCGAATAATGTAGGTTTCGCCTATATGAGGTGCATGTTCTATATTAGTAAGGTGCGATGGGATAATTGTAATATCCAATTGCTAGAACAATGGGTCAAACTTAACTAAACAAAATATAATAAGATTATATATGTTTAGAAACAAGAGTTGGAAATGATCCATGCGATGGATTGGAATAAGGAGTTATTCACCCAACTTAAATATTCGAGAGTTGTATTAGATACAATTGGAAGGAGTTCCTACCTAAATAACCTAGTTTTGTGTAATCCACCTACGCGGACTTAAAACAAAGTGAAATGTGGATCTCGACCCACTAGAAAATCTTCCAACGGGATTTTCCGAATCAAATGGTGAGGGTCATTTATTTTGAGTAAAATAGTGGGAGCATATTTAATTAAAGACCTAATTAAATATGTTATTGATACTTATATTTTCATTATTTTCATGTAGATTACCATGACAACAAACACCTCTAACAACATTTTGCGATCAATCCTTGACAAGGAAAAATTGTCTGGGACAAATTTTCTGGATTGACACCGAAATCTGAGGATTATCTTCAAACATGATAGAAAGTTGTATGTCGTGGAGAAACCTGTTCCTAAAGAGGAACCTCCTAGTTCTGCACCTAAGGCAGAAATAGATGCTTATAAGAAGCATGTCGATGATGCCAATGAAACTGCTTGTCTCATGCTAGCTACCATGAACTCAGAGTTGCAAAAGCAACATGAGAACATGGCAGCATTCGATATGATCGAACACCTGAAGATGCTCTATCAAGAGCAAGTAAGGTATGAAAGGTTTGAAGTTTCAAAAGCCCTTTTTCAAGGCAAGTTAGCTGAGAGAGCCCATGTAGGTCCCATGTGCTCAAGATGACTGGGTATGTGGAAAACCTTGAGAGGTTGGGTTTTCCCCTTGGAAAGGAACTTGCGGGTGATTTGATCTTGCAATCGTTTCCAGATAGATTCAGTCAATTTGTCCTAAATTTCAATATGAATGATATGGACAAATCTCTTCCTGAACTGCTAGACATGTTAAGAACTGCTGAGCAGAATCTGAAGTCAAAAGGGAAGTCCATTCTGATGATCAGAAATGGAAAGAGACAGAACAAAAGACCCACCAAGCAGGGTGATAAAGGGAAAGGCAAGGAAGTTGCCAAACCCAAAACCACTGTTACTGCTTTGAAGCCTAGTGGAGGCATAGCAAAGGAAGGCACCTGCTTCCATTGCGGTAAGACCGAACACTGGAAGAGAAACTGTCAAAAGTACCTGGAAGATAAGATGAATGGAGTAGAGACTTCAACTTCAGGTATTTTTGTTATTGAAATTAATTTATCTACTTTTGCATCATGGGTATTAGATACTGGATGCGGTTCTCACATTTGTACCAATGTGCAGGGGCTAAAAAGGAGTAGAGATTTGGCAAAAGGTGAAGTTGACCTACGAGTTGGCAATGGAGCAAAAGTTGTTGCTTTAGCCGTAGGAACTTATGTATTGACTTTATGTAGTGGTTTAATAGTTCAGTTATAGAACTGTTATTATATACCTGCAATTAGCAGGATTATTATTTCCGTTTCTTGTATGGACAAGTTTGGTTTTTCATTTATAATAAACAACACTTGCTGCTCAATTTATTTGAATGATATATTATATGCTACTGCACAAATGAACAATGGACTATATGTCCTTGATCTTGAAATGCCTATTTATAACATTAATACTAAAAGGATGAAACCTAATAAGTTACATCCAACTTACCTTTGGCATTGTCGATTAGGCCACATAAATGAGAAACGCATTTCCAAACTCCATAAAGATGGACTCTTGGACTCTTTTGATTATGAATCATATGAGACATGCAGATCTTGTTTAATTGGAAAGATGACAAAATCTCCATTCACAGGAAAAGGTGAAAGAGCTAATGATCTTTTGGCCCTTATACATACTGATGTATGTGGACCACTGAACATACCAGCCAGAGGAGGTTTTCAGTACTTCATCACATTTACTGATGATTTTAGTAGATATGATTATGAGTATTTAATGAAACACAAATCAGAGTCCTTTGAAAAGTTCAAGGAATTCAAGAATGAAGTATAAAACCAACTAGATAAGAATATTAAAACTCTTCGATCAGATCGAGGGGGTGAGTATTTAAGCCTAGAGTTTGATGACCATCTAAAAGAGTGTGGGATCCTATCCCAACTTACTCCTCCTGGAACACCCCAATGGAATGGTGTATCTGAGAGAAGAAATTGAACCCTGTTAGACATGGTCCGATCCATGATGAGTCACGCCGATCTTCCAAACTCCTTTTGGGGACACGCACTATTGACAGCAGCTTACACACTTAACCGTGTTCCATCCAAAAAGGTTGAGAAGACACCATATGAGATATGGAGTGGTAAGAAACCACATATGTCTTACATGAAGATTTGGGGTTGCGAAGTTTATGTGAAACGACAAATTTCAACTAAGCTTGAGCCCAAATCTGACAAATGCTTATTTGTGGGGTATCCTAAAGAAACAAGAGGGTATTACTTCTACAATCCTTCTGAGGGCAAAGTGTTTGTCGCTCGAACTAGAGTTTTCCTAGAAAAGGATTTTATTTCCAAAGGAATCAGTGGGAGGAAAGTAGAGCTTGAAGAAATTCAAGAATCACAAAGCATTGATACACCTATGGAGGAATTAGAGCAGGAAACACAAGTAGTTGTGTGTAATACCCCAAAATTTACCCTTCATTTTTCCTGAAAAAAAAACGAAATAAAATAAAATAAAAAATAATTTAATTAATTAATTAGTTAATTAATTAATTAATTAATTAAATAAATAAAATAAATAAATAAAATATAACAAATTATTTTGGACTTGGGTCTCCCTCATTTGAGCCCATTACCCACGAAAATCAGTCTATAAATACTGAAGTTTCAGTAGAGGAAAACACACTTGGAGTTACACTTGGAGTTACACTGGGAGATTCACTGGAGAAAGAAGGAAGAGAAGCAAAACCCTGAGGAAAAGATAGTGAGAGAAAAGCCAACAGAGTTCAGAGCAACCTCCAAACCCTGAAAGGAACTCAACTTGTAAACCTCACGGGCGCAACTCAATCAAGCCCTCCAATCAGGTTTGCCCTATATCCATCATCTTTATGCCTTTTATTTGAATGCTCTAAATGTATGAGGTATTATGGGTGAATTTGATACCTTTTTGTGAGCCTTTTGTGAATTTTGATGGAATTATTCATGTGGTTACATTTTGATTTAGGGGCAACTCTGGGTTACCCTATTTTGTTTATTCTAACCTGTCTTGTGTTTCCATGGCATTGTTTTCTCTTGATTTCATCCTACTACTCTAACCCTTTGTCGAGTTTTGTGAGGGCTCACATGGCTTTCGCAGAGACACTCGCGTGGTTTCCCACTTTATTTGTGGGATACCCCCTGGAGTTTTATTCTGATTATTCGTGTTGACTGATTTCCTTTGACGGTCCAGCTGAAGACATTTCAGGTTTTCTTGCCCCTTTAACTGCTATAGCTTCGGATCTTTATCCGTGTGGTAATTTTTTCCCTTTCTCATACTTTATCGCTTTCTTAGCTGGAAGACCTCGATAGGAGGCAATGTTTGAGCCCCTTGGTGGCATTTTACTTTGACATACATGTTTTGTGTTTTGTATTCATATCCCTGCAGGTAGCGCGGTTCCTTCGTCAAGGACTGCCTTTTTGCCATCGAGCATCCCAAACCCTAAAACCCAAAGCAACACGTTTACTCCTTCTACTACAGGCGAGTAAGTCTCCAAAGGTCGAGCATCCGGTAGATTGCGTAGTAACGTTGTTCGTCCAAAACCCAATCCATAACCCCGTAGTTAGCCGAACTACGGCTTGCTCTGATTCTCATTCCAGATGAGATACGTAGGCATAAGACGCGATGTCTTAGCGAGCACACATCCCCCCAACTCATAGGTCAGCCGAGCTACGAAGACTCTGATTCTCATATTCAGATGAGATACGTATGCAGTGGATGCGACATCCGCGCGAGTCATTTCTCTTAACCTTTTTAGTAAATAAACACGTTAGGTAAACCCACACCCTTTAGACAAAAACTACAAAAGTGGATCCCGTAGAGTACTATGGATGCGTAGGGGTGCTAATACCTTCCCTTCGCATAACCGACTCCCGAACCCAAGATTTGGTTGCGAGACCCCGTCTTGTCCTTTCCTTTTTTCAGGTTTACTTCGAGCGTTTCCTTTCCCTCCTTTGGGATGAATAACGCACGGTGGCGACTCTTCTGTCATTCTCTTTCGCCGGTTGTTTTTTTCGCACACTGTATTTTTCAGGTTGCGACAGCTGGCGACTCTGCTGGGGATATTAAGAAGTTGACCTCTTGCTGGTCCATCTTCCCTAAGCGAGTCCCTCCTAGCTTTTGTAGTTTGTTTGTTTATTGGGTGTTCATGTTTTTGTACAGTTATTTATTTACCTGCTTTACCTTATTACATTGTGTACATATCATTGTTGTATCTGTTTCTGTTGGCTGGCTGCTTGGTGATCTTTGTGAGATGAGTTCTATACCCGAACTCGAGTGCACTTAAGATAGGAGAATGGCATAGTCCTGTCAACTTGTGTGGAGTATTCCTTAGCGAGTTTACTTGCAAGCCCATTCACTTGGTGGAGGTCATGTTGAGATCAATAATGTCACATAAGTAAGTTGTGGTTAGACATTACTTGTTCCAATATAGACCTAAGAAGCCAAGGACCTTAGTTTACCTAACCCATCTTGGCCTATTCGTAGGACGTAGTGCGAAAGTCGTTCAAATGTAAGATTTGATACGATTGTTACGCGATACTACACTCATAAGAGTCTCTCTTGAGAATATTGTTGGAATACGAGTAGTCGTTCCTCTAATAATATCCGAAAGATGGGATTATGACTATGGGAACCTTTTTGTAGAACATGTTTGGCAGGTTTAAACCTTAGTACACTCCTTTTGGGTGGTTCTTAACCTAAACTCCATGCTCGTGACTTGCGACAAACCCTTGATTCATGGTTGATCCGATCAGGTATCCTTAATATCAATGAAACTCGGGTGTTGATAAGGTGTAAACCATAATCCGCCAAAATGGGTGGTTGATATTAAGGATAACATGATCCATCCCATGACCTTTGTTTGGTGTGCTCTTAATTTCTCTCCAGACAGTGCAACCTGACAGATGTTCAAGCAGATATAGCAATCCTGATTGACATACCACTGCATTGCATTCACATCATCACATCATTTGCATTCATATCATTTAACACATGTTTATCCTTTTCAAGGGGGTTTAAATCTTCTTCTTGATTCTAGTCGGGGTTTTCTTCTTACGCTGTTTATCAAATGTGAGACTGGAATCAAGGAGGTAGAATACCTTTTGGAATTGATAAACATGTCATTGCATTTGCATAGTCATCCGCATGTCTTGCTTAACAGGTACCGCCACAGTGTTCTCAGTTTGTTTGGTGTCCCACTAGCAGGATAGCTGATTCAGGCATTCATCGATACGGTACCCAAAGGAATCAACAGAGAGTAATGGAGAGCCTACAAGCAGAGCTCGCCGAGATGAAGATTCGCATGAATCAATTCATGGATTTGGTTCAAGGGGTGGCTCAAGGACAACAGGAGCTTAGATTGTTGGTACAGAGGGATCCCCCTATTACTCAACTGGAGACGTTGGCTGATCCTCCAGCTGGAGAGGCTAATGGTCCCAATGGACCAGGGCCTATCCCGATCCCGCGTATCAACCTAGATCAACAACCCATTCAGGATGGTCAGGATGATCAGTTCCCTTTGCTTCAGGAAGACTTTGGCATGGACCCCATGTTTAAAAGATTGGAAGAGAGGTTGAAAGCAGTGGAAGGACAGAATCTTCTGGGAGTAGATGTTGCTGACTTGGGGCTGGTCCCAGGTGTGCGAGTGCCACCGAAATTCAAGGTCCCGATATTTGACAAATACAATGGCAGCTCTTGCCCCAAAACTCACGTGCAAGCCTATTTCCATAAAATGGTTGCATACTCTGACGACGAGAAGCTACTTATGTACTTCTTCCAAGACAGCCTGGCTGGGGCATCCTTGGAATGGTATATGAGGCTGGACAGAGCCCACATCAGTTGCTGGAGGGATTTGGCGGAGGCTTTCGTGAAGCAGTACCAGTATAATGCAGACATGGCTCCGGACAGAACTCAACTTCAGAATTTGTCTCTTAAAAGCAATGAGTGCTTCAGGGAATACGCTCAACGCTGGAGGGATACAGCTTCCCGTGTTCAGCCTCCTATGTTGGAAAAGGAAATGGCCAACATGTTCATGAATACGCTGCCTGGACCTTATCTGGAGCGTCTGGTGGGGTGCAATGCTTCCAACTTTGCTGATGTGGTCTCTACCGGAGAAAGGGTGGAGAATTACCTAAAGACCTATAAGAGCCAAAATGGAGTTGGATCCTCACCAGGGGTGAAGAAGCCGTTCATTCAGGGACAGAAGAGGAGAGAAGGGGATGCAAGTGCCATATCTTCTTATCATAACAGGGATAACCGGAGGAATAATTTTCAGAATTATCATCAGCAACCGTATGTTACGGCTGTGACCATTCCAGCTGCAGCACCACTACAACAACAACAATCACAACGTCAACCAGCTCAGTATCAACAGCAGCAACAACCGGGTAACAGACCCGCTTATCAACAGAGGCAAAGGATGATGGACCGGCGTTTCGACACCCTTCCAATGTCGTACGCTCAGATGCTTTCTAGTCTTCAACAACTACAGCTTGTGCAACTGCGCACTCTGGCTCCTCCTGTTGGTAGACTTCCGGTGGGTTACGACGCCAACGCTAGGTGTAGCTTCCACTCTGGGGCACCTAGCCATGACATTGAGAACTGCAAAGCTTTTAAGCACGTAGTTCAGGACCTCATAGATTCGAAGGCCATCGACCTTGCACCAGCTCCGAATGTCGTCAACAATCCCATGCCCCAGCATGGTGGTGCGAACGTTAATTTGGTAGAGGGAGAAGCCAAGTCCATTAAGGATGTGTTGAAGTTGAAGACTCCATTGTTGGATATCAAAGGATGCTTGCTGAAGGCCGATGTCTTCCCCGGTTGTGGGAAGGGTTGTTTGGATTGTGATACTCAGGGCGGAGGTTGTTTGAAGCTACAGCAGGGTATCCAGGCCTTGCTCGACAAAGGTATCCTCCAGGTTGAAGATTTGTCTGTCCAAGAGTCTGTGGAAGAGGTTAAAGCGGGTGCCTCTATCTCATCCTTTAAGCAGGCACGGGCCGTGGTGGATTCAGGTGTTGCTCCCGGTTGGGGGCATCTGTTGGAATTACCAGTGAAAGAAGATAAGTTCGGGATTGGATATCAGCCAGCTCTAACTTCTACGACTTCAACACTTCAGACTCATCAGGGGCCGATCACTTTCTCCAGTGCTGGCATCATTCAGTATGGTCAAGTCTCTACAATCAACGAAGAAGAGGGGGATAGTGATTGTGACATTGACAATTGGGTGCGACCGAAGATCCCGGGTGAAGTCATCAACAATTGGTCTTCTGAAGAGATTATCCAAGTCACTCTTCTTGAAGAGTAATTTTCTTTGTTTATTCATGCATATCCAAGTCTTACGTTCCGCACAGGGCGTAATGACTCATTGTAGGGCCCATCTATGTGACAATTGCATTTTTATCATAAATAAAGGACGTCTTTTTGCATTCAAATATTTCGTTCCCTGTCTTTCTATTTTTGCAGTTTTTCAAAATAAAAAAAAATGGCAATGTTTTGTTTAGTTTTCACTTCTTGTTCACACTCATAAGCACATACCATCACTCATGCAGATGCACAACACCGGATCCTATTGATAACGGTTCTGCTATGGCTCGTTTCGACTTTGAAAATCCAATCTTTCAAGCTGAAGAAGAGGGTGATGAAGATTGTGAACTCCCTGAAGAGCTTACCAGGTTATTAAAACAAGAGGAAAGGGTCATTCAACCGCATCAAGAGTCTGTTGAAGTGATTAATCTCGGCACCGAGGACGCTAAGAGAGAAATCAAGATAGGGGCTGCTTTAGAAGACAATGTGAAGAAAGGGCTGATTGAGTTGCTGCAAGAATACGTTGACATCTTCGCCTGGTCTTATCAGGACATGCCTGGGCTGGACACAGACATCGTGGTGCACCGCTTGCCTCTCAAAGAAGGTTGTCCTCCGGTCAAGCAGAAGCTCAGAAGAACAAGACCAGAGATGGCTGTCAAGATAAAGGAAGAAGTGCAAAAGCAGTTGGATGCAGGGTTTCTAGCAGTCACCAATTATCCGCCATGGGTTGCAAACATCGTCCCAGTACCTAAGAAGGACGGAAAGGTACGGATGTGTGTCGACTACCGGGATCTGAACAGAGCTAGCCCTAAAGATGATTTCCCATTACCTCACATCGACGTTTTGGTGGATAATACAGCTCAGTTCTCGGTATTCTCCTTCATGGATGGCTTTTCTGGTTATAACCAAATCAAGATGGCACCAGAAGACATGGAAAAGACAACTTTCATAACCCCATGGGGCACCTTCTGCTACAAGGTGATGCCGTTTGGTCTGAAAAATGCCGGAGCAACATATCAGCGAGCAATGGTGACTCTGTTCCATGATATGATTCATCATGAAATCGAGGTTTATGTGGACGATATGATTGCCAAATCTCAGACAGAAGAAGAACATTTGTTGAATTTGCAGAAACTATTTGAGCGTTTGAGGAAATTCAAACTGAGACTTAATCCGAATAAGTGCACTTTCGGGGTGAGATCGGGAAAATTGATGGGTTTTATTGTTAGCGGAAAAGGGATTGAGGTGGATCCTGACAAAGTGAAAGCGATACAGGAAATGCCAGAGCCAAAAACGGAGAAGCAAGTCCGTAGTTTCTTAGGGAGGTTGAACTACATTGCAAGGTTCATCTCTCACCTAACAACCACGTGTGAGCCAATTTTCAAATTGCTGAGGAAAGATCAGGCTATCAGGTGGAATGAAGATTGTCAAAGGGCTTTCGAGAAGATAAAAGAGTATCTACAGAAACCTCCGATCCTTATACCTCCAGTTCCTGGGAGACCTCTGATAATGTACCTATCAGTGACCGAGAACTCGATGGGGTGTGTATTGGGACAGCATGACGAGTCTGGTCGAAAAGAGCATGCCATATACTACCTTAGCAAAAAGTTTACCGACTGTGAAATCAAATATTCGCAGCCTGAGAAAACTTGTTGTGCTTTGGCCTGGGCTGCTCGCCGACTGAGACAGTATATGTTGAACCATACTACCTTGTTGATTTCTAAGATGGATCCAGTGAAATACATATTCGAGAAGCCAGCTCTCACCGGAAGGGTCGCTCGTTGGCAAATGATTTTAACAGAGTATGATATTCAGTACACGTCACAGAAGGCCATCAAAGGGAGTATTCTGTCAGACTACCTTGCCGAGCAACCGATTGATGATTATGAGCCAATGAAGTTTGAATTCCCTGATGAAGACATCATGTTCCTCAAGATGAAAGACTGTGAAGAGCCAGTTGTTGAGGAGGGACCTTATCCAAACGAAAAGTGGACTTTGTTGTTTGATGGGGCTGTCAATGCTAGAGGTAGTGGAATTGGCGCTGTCATTACTACTCCGAAGGGTGCCCACATGCCTTTCACCGCTCGTTTGACTTTTGAGTGCACAAATAATGAAGCTGAGTACGAGGCCTGTATCTTGGGTATTGAGCAAGCCATTGATCTGAGAATCAAGACTCTGGACATCTTCGGAGATTCAGCTCTGGTGATCAATCAAGTGAATGGTGATTGGAATACTCTCAAGCCCACTCTGGTCCCCTACAGAGATTACACGAGAAGAGTTTTGACTTTCTTCACAACGGTAAAATTGTATCATATACCTCGTGATGAGAACCAGATGGCAGACGCACTTGCTACTCTATCCTCCATGATCAAGGTAATTCGTTGGAACCATGCTCCCAGGATCGATGTGATGCGCCTTGACAGGGTCGCGTATGTGTTTGCTGCTGAACTGGTAGTCGATGACAAGCCCTGGTATCACGATATCAAGTGCTTTCTGAAGAATCAAGAGTACCCTGCAGGGGCATCCAACAATGACAGAAAGACTTTGAGAAGATTGGCAGGCAGTTTCTTCTTGAACAAAGACGATGTGCTGTATAAGAGGAACTTCGACATGGTTTTGCTCAGATGCGTGGACAGACACGAGGCGAACATGTTAATGCAGGAAGTTCATGAAGGTTCCTTCGGTACTCATGCCGGCGGACATGCAATGGCTAAGAAATTGTTGAGAGCGGGTTATTATTGGATGACCATGGAATCAGATTGTTTCAAGTATGCTCGGAAGTGTCATAAGTGCCAGATTTATGCTGATAAGGTGCATGTACCGCCGAATCCTCTGAATGTGATGTCTTCGCCGTGGCCGTTTGCCATGTGGGGCATTGACATGATTGGAAAGATTGAGCCGACTGCTTCCAATGGGCATCGCTTCATCCTTGTTGCCATCGACTATTTCACCAAGTGGGTCGAGGCAGCGTCGTTCGCGAATGTCACCAGACATGTGGTTGCCCGTTTCATCAAGAAAGAAATCATTTGTCGCTATGGGATTCCCGAAAGAATCATTACTGATAATGGTTCTAATCTCAACAACAAAATGATGAAGGAGTTGTGTCAGAACTTCAACATTCAGCATCACAATTCTTCTCCTTACCGCCCTAAGATGAACGACGCTGTTGAGGCGGCAAATAAGAACATAAAGAAGATTGTGCAGAAGATGGTCGTCACGTACAGAGATTGGCATGAGATGCTACCTTTCGCCTTGCATGGGTACCGCACTTCAGTACGTACATCGACCGGGGCAACCCCTTACTCCCTTGTGTATGGTATGGAAGCAGTCCTACCTGTTGAAGTGGAGATCCCTTCTCTAAGAGTCTTGTTGGATATCAAGCTAGACGAAGCTGAATGGATTCGGACAAGGTTCAATGAGTTGAGTCTTATCGAAGAGAAGCGAATGGCAGCCATTTGTCATGGGCAGTTGTATCAGAGTCGGATGAAGAGAGCCTTTGATCAGAAAGTGCGTCCTCGTTGTTTCCAAGTCGGAGATTTAGTTTTGAAAAGGATCCTTCCTCCTCAGACGGATCGCAGGGGCAAGTGGACTCCTAACTATGATGGACCGTATATCGTCACCAAGGTTTTTGATGGTGGGGCTTTAATGCTTGCAACTATGGATGGTGAAAACTTCACTTCCCCTGTGAACTCAGACGCAGTTAAAAAATACTTCGCATAAAATAGACCCGCTGGACAGTAAAAAGAGTAGTCCAGGCAAAAATGGGCATCCCGACGAACCAAGAAAATGAAAAGGTTCGGGCAAAAATTAGGGATTAAAAATGAAAAGATCGTACACCCGGTAAGTTGAAAACCTGAAAAGGCAACTTAGGCAAAAATGGGTATCCCGGTGGATTGAAAACCCGAAAAGGGCGATCCAGGCAAAAGTTAGGGATTAAGCGAATGACTGCGTTCTGAGTAGTTCTGAATCTCATCTCGTGCCAATGACTGGAAATTTTTGAAGGATAGGAAACAGTCCAATCACTCTTTCAGAAAGCTGATCATCTGGAGGATCTTGAAGACGGGCAAGTCATAGCAGAATTGGAACCCAATAGAAATCCATTTCACATTGCCATTAGATTAATTTCTGTTTTTATCTTTTGTGCGATTACCTCTTTCCAGGGATTGCTTCCTGATGTAAATGCCTATTCAGAGGCCATTCAATCAATAAAATCATGTTATTCAGTATATCTCTGTTTTCATTTTCATTTTACTGTTTTGTTTGCAAAAATGACGTTCGAATTTTTGATAAACATTGCATCATGACACATAAGGGCTTTACAGGTACAGGCTTAATAAACATTTAAAATTGCTGTAAATTTTAAGTGCTTTGGATCGTCTATTCAGAACAGATACCCTCGGGGCATTTCCTTAAAATCTCCTGCAGATGATCGTGAATATCTTCCCCAGTAAAGTCGCCAACAGACGAATTCAGTGTCTTGACCCTGCAGAGCTGATCAGAGTGTTGGATTCTTCAATCCCCAGCAGTTTCTCACCACCGTACTTCCCCAAGCGGTTGTTTCAAGACATACACTCCCCAGTAGAGTTGACAGTGTCAGACTATATATCCCCAGCGGAGTTGACAGTGTCAGACTGTATCTTCCCAGCAGAAGTGGCTGCTCCTTAGAGTTCGATGCCAGATCGATAATCCCAATGCCAGATCCATGGTTTCTTTCCTTGAAGCAGAACCTCGGTACCGTATCAGTGTTTGCTCCCCCTGCTGAGTCATCTCTCGCAAATCGTGGTTGCCAGAACCATTGTAGCTTTCCTCAGCAGCAGGCTTCCAATGCCATTCTTTCCCCGATCAGAGTCTCGGTATGGCCAGAACACCGCATGGCTAGTCATCTCCCCACAGAGTTCTTTGCACTGTGCATCTCCAACAGCCTTGCCAGGGTCCAGAAGATGGTGATCATTTCTCCAGCAGATCCCTTGCCTCAGCTTGGCATTCTACCCAGCATTTCGCATCCCTGCATGTAGAATCATATTGCATTGCATCCTTCCAAATTGCGTAGCATTTCCATTTTCATGGAGCATTACGCCATTGAAAAATTCAAACATACGCATGTAAGCATAAAACATTCTCGGTACCCCAAGTGATAAGCTAGAAGTTGTTTCCAGTACTCAGACTGAAGATTGTTCATGACTTACCTTTGTTATCCCCAGCAAGTGTCATTGGCCCATGCGCCGCCTCTATTATCATTCCCTATTTCTGCCAATGCTGACAGGCATGAAGTTTTCCGGTATCCAGACCGAAGTGGCATTCAGGTCAGTTTTCCGGTATCCAGACCGAAGTGGCATTCAGGCCAATTTTCCGATGTTCAGATCGAAGAAGTTTCCGACGTTCAGGTCGATGCAACTTGTGGCATTCAGGCCAGTTTTCCGGTATCCAGACCGAAGTGGCATTCATACCAGTTTTCCGGTATCCAGACCGAAGTGGCATTCAGGCCAGTTTTCCGATATCCAGACCGAAGTGACATTCAGGCCAGTGTTCCGATGTTCAGATCGAAGAGGTTTCCGACGTTCAGGTCGATGCAACTTGTGGCATTCAGGCCAGTTTTCCGGTATTCAGATCGAAGTGGCATTCAGGCCAATTTTCCGGTATTCAGATCGAAGTGGCATTCAAGCCAATTTTTCGATGTTCAGATCGAAGAAGGTTCCGACGTTCAGGTCGATGCGACTTGTGGCATTCAGGCCCATTTTCCGATGTTCAGATCGAAATCCTTTCCAGTATTCAGACTGATGAGCGGCATTCAAGCCATGGTTATTTCTGTGTTACCATTTATTTTGGTATCCAGTTTAACATTCTTTTTCGATATTCAAACTGACTCTCACCGTACCAGACGAATTCTTCTTTCAAGACCACCTCTTTGCTGATTCTGACAGACATTGTTACTTCACTTCACTTCAGTGCAAATTTTTGGGCTTTTATTGTATTCAATCCCTTGATACCTCGAAAGTACGAAAGCAACTGCCATCTTCTTTCCGGGTCTCCAGTTGATTGAATAGGGGCAGCTGTAATACCCTAAAATTTACCCTTCATTTTTCCTGAAAAAAAAACGAAAAAAAAATAAAATAATTTAATTAATTAATTAATTAATTAATTAAATAAAATAAATAAATAAAATATAACAAATTATTTTGGACTTGGGTCTCCCTCATTTGAGCCCATTACCCACGAAAATCAGTCTATAAATACTGAAGTTTCAGTAGAGGAAAACACACTTGGAGTTACACTGGGAGATTCACTGGAGAAAGAAGGAAGAGAAGCAAAACCCTGAGGAAAAGATAGTGAGAGAAAAGCCAACAGAGTTCAGAGCAACCTCCAAACCCTGAAAGGAACTCAACTTGTAAACCTCACGGGCGCAACTCAATCAAGCTCTCCAATCAGGTTTGCCTTATATCCATCATCTTTATGCCTTTTATTTGAATGCTCTAAATGTATGAGGTATTATGGGTGAATTTGATACCTTTTTGTGAGCCTTTTGTGAATTTTGATGGAATTATTCATGTGGTTACATTTTGATTTAGGGGCAACTCTGGGTTACCCTATTTTGTTTATTCTAACCTGTCTTGTGTTTCCATGGCATTGTTTTCTCTTGATTTCATCCTACTACTCTAACCCTTTGTCGAGTTTTGTGAGGGCTCACATGGCTTTCGCAGAGACACTCGCGTGGTTTCCCACTTTATTTGTGGGATACCCCCTGGAGTTTTATTCTGATTATTCGTGTTGACTGATTTCCTTTGACGGTCCAGCTGAAGACATTTCAGGTTTTCTTGCCCCTTTAACTGCTATAGCTTCGGATCTTTATCCGTGTGGTAATTTTTTCCCTTTCTCATACTTTATCGCTTTCTTAGCTGGAAGACCTCGATAGGAGGCAATGTTTGAGCCCCTTGGTGGCATTTTACTTTGAGATACATGTTTTGTGTTTTGTATTCATATCCCTGCAGGTAGCGCGGTTCCTTCGTCAAGGACTGCCTTTTTGCCCTCGAGCATCCCAAACCGTAAAACCCAAAGCAACACGTTTACTCCTTCTACTACAGGCGAGTAAGTCTCCAAAGGTCGAGCATCCGGTAGATTGCGTAGTAACGTTGTTCGTCCAAAACCCAATCCATAACCCCGTAGTTAGCCGAACTACGGCTTGCTCTGATTCTCATTCCAGATGAGATACGTAGGCATAAGACGCGATGTCTTAGCGAGCACACATCCCCCCAACTCATAGGTCAGCCGAGCTACGAAGACTCTGATTCTCATATTCAAATGAGATACGTATGCAGTGGATGCGACATCCGCGCGAGTCATTTCTCTTAACCTTTTTAGTAAATAAACACGTTAGGTAAACCCACACCCTTTAGACAAAAACTACAAAAGTGGATCCCGTAGAGTACTATGGATGCGTAGGGGTGCTAATACCTTCCCTTCGCATAACCGACTCCCGAACCCAAGATTTGGTTGCGAGACCCCGTCTTGTCCTTTCCTTTTTTCAGGTTTACTTCGAGCGTTTCCTTTCCCTCCTTTGGGATGAATAACGCACGGTGGCGACTCTTCTGTCATTCTCTTTCGCCGGTTGTTTTTTTCGCACACTGTATTTTTCAGGTTGCGACATTGTGGAAGAGCAACCTGCTCAAGTAGAACAAGACCAGCGTAGGTCAAGCAGGATACGTCACCTACCTAAGAGATATGGATATCTCATAACTGATCAAGGTGATGTATTACTCATGGATCAAGATGAGCCTGTGACCTACCAAGAGACCATAACTGGTCCTGAGTCTGAGAAATGGCTAGAGCCTCCTGTAGGAGTTAACCCTATAGGATGCAAGTGGGTCTTCAAAAAGAAGACTGACATGGATGGTAAGGTACATACTGTAACACGGTGGGAGAACTGACTTTAGTTAAATGTTGCGGATAGCAAGAGTCGCCACCGACTTTTATTTTATCCAAAAGGAAAGGACATAAAAGAACAGGAAAGACCTTAAAAAGATTTTGAGTTCGGAGGGTAGGTTATATAAAGGGAAGGTATTAGCACCCTTTATATCCATGGTTATCCATGGGCTCTTAGTTACTTAGCTCACTTTGTTTGTTTGCAAGAGTGTAGTGTATGATTAGAAAAATTTCTTTAAGTACTTTGTAATGACCCTCGTATGGGTGTATACAAAGCCTAGTTTAGAAATTGTGAGGTGTAAAAGTAATTTTGAAAAGTGTGAGCAAGTAACTATGAGATACCTACCCTAGATTAAGTCTTTCGTGTTCTCGTATATTCTTTCAATGGTAAGAATGTCCCTATTATTAAGGAATAGGTAGTCATTACCTTGGATGTGTTTAAGGGAAGGGCGTAGGGTCATCGTATGCTCAATGAAGGCAACATAAGGGGTGTCTTTAGCAACTCGTAGGGACTATCATCATATTTACCGAAGGGACAAGATCATTATATCGTAGGCAACCTCGTAGGGACTTGATCTTTCAAGTTTATAGGGACTTGATGATTCTTCTGTTTGAAGGGACTTTGCTTAAGATACCCCTATTTTCGAGGGACTTGACCATTTAAAGAAGGCAACTAAGAGGAATACCCTAGGAAGTACAGATGGCGATCAAAGATCGACTTACGTGTGTGAGTGTTATTTTTCAGATATTTGTCTTGAATTTAATTTTCTAAGTTCAATTATTTACAGTTAGTTTTTTGCACTCCCTAAATTACTAACCACGCAATAAATATTTACAAAAATAAAAGCAAGAAAAATAAATTCCTAAACTATTACATGGCTATGGGACAGATACATAATAATCAGGCGAGAAAGAATAAATTTACAATCTATACATTTGTTCCTAATATTATAAATAAAACAAAATTAAAATAAGGAAAATAATGAAGCCAAAATAGAATAGATAAAAGTAAATAATAATAAAATAATAAATAAACAATGGTAATAAAGCAATAATAAAATAACAATAATAATAAAGTGATAATAAAAAGGTTAGAATTTTAAAAGAAATTATTTTAGGTTAAACAAGTTAGATTTTTTTAGAAGTTATTAGAAAAATATGAGTTTAAAATAAATTAGTAATAATAAAAGAATTTAAAATACATTAATATACAAATTATAAAATAAAAGAGTTATATGAAAAATATTAAGTTAGTTATTTACAAAATAAATAAAGATTATAGAAAATATCAAATTATTAGATTAATAGGTTTATTATTATTATTCAATTAGAAAAATGGTCAATTAGATTTTATTTACAAAATATATAAGGATTTATTATTATAAGTAAGTAACAAAAAAAGTTATTAAAATAGTTAGTATTTATTATTTATTTACAAAAAAATATAAAATTTATAGAAAAATATTAAATAATTAATTTAGTGGGTTTTCACGCCCTACATTACTAAACCACGCAGTTAATATAGGATCAATGGCAGGAATTTAAATGGAAGAAAAATAAATGGCAGAAAAATAAAATGGCAGAAAATCAATGGCAGAAAAATAAAATGGCAGAAAAATCAATGGCAGTAAAATAAAATGGCAGAAAAATAAAATGGCAGAAAAATCAATGGCAGAAAATAAAACCCTAATTATTACAACGCTTTGGTGCAGTTACATAATAAAGATGGCGAAAAGTAAAACTGAAAATATTACAAGTTAAAACTTAAAATATTACAAGGGCGAAACAGTTACAGTGTATGAATAACATAAATATGAGCGAAAATAGGAAATAATAATAAAGTTTGTTAAGGTTTAAAAAAAGTTTATGGTTCAAAGGAAATAACACGGTTAAAGTTTTAGGTTTGAAATTTAGAGTTTGTGGCGAAATTGTCAGGGTTTAGGAAAAATCAGGGTAGTTAGTTATGAAAAAAAAATGTGTAGATCTAAATATATGTATTATATATAAAAAATGAATTTAAAAAAACAACGGCGTTGCTAGCGCAAAATTGCGATCATCGCAACTGGATCGGATAACACAAATGTCACGTCTCATACACGTATATGTGAAAACGGCGTATTGACACGATCCGATCCGAAAACATAATCAAATACATCAACAAAATAGATAAAGTATATAAACTATTACCAAACTGTGTGTACGATAGTATAGATCAGCCACTCTCAGTTTCTCTTTTTTGTTCTGTCTTTCGGCCTCCCTCTATCAGTCATCCTAGTAAGTATATATAGGAACAAATTAGGTTAATGATAATGGGCCTAAGTTTATTTTGAAACCCAATATTAAATTAAAACTGAATAAAGTTAAATAATTAAAATAGTTAAAATTAAAATAAAAACTAATTAACCTAATTAAATTAAAACTGAATAAAGTTAAATAATTAAAATAGTTAAAATTAAAATAAAAACTAATTAACCTATTTAAATTAAAAACTGAATAAAGTTAAATAATTAAAATAGTTAAAATTAAAATAAAAACTAATTAACCTATTTAAATTAAAAACTGAATAAAGTTAAATAATTAAAATGGTTAAAATTAAAATAAAAACTAATTAACCTATTTAAATTAAAAACTGAATAAAGTTAAATGATTAAAATAGTTAAAATTAAAATAAAAACTAATTAACCTAATTAAATTAAAAACTGAATAAAGTTAAATAATTAAAATAGTTAAAATTAAAATAAAAACTAATTAACCTATTTAAATTAAAAACTGAATAAAGTTAAATAATTAAAATAGTTAAAATTAAAATAAAACTAATTAACCTATTTATTTATTCTAGACCTAATATAAAAATAAATAGACTCAAAAAAAAAAGTCGGGCACCAAAATGCTCGAAAAAATAAAATGAACACTTCAAAATAATCAGCGCGAAATAAATGACTCGGAAAAATACAGCGTTTGGTCGGATTTTGAAATAAAAATTATGACCGTTTAAACTGCTCAGACTGATCAACATATGACCAAAAATAGTCGTAAAAATATTTTTAGCATGTCAAATTAAACCACGTGAACCGCAGATTAATGTTACCGACATTTGTAAACTTAAACTTGACATTTTTCGTTGACTAATTTTAGGCACAGTTAAAAAGTTAATTTGACCAGTCTGTTTGTAAATTCCGAGAAATTATTCCGGCTAATATTAAGACAGAAAAAATGTTATGCTATGAAGATGATGCAAATGAATGTGAAACAAAAAATTGGTTAGAGTTAAAAATAGAGGGCAAATTTTGGGGTGCAACAGCTGCCCCTGTTCAATTTTCTGAAACCTGAGGAGTTAGATTGGCCTGTGTGCCATTCGTGACTTGGAAGGTTGAAGGGGATTGAACACAAAAGCCCAAAAATTTGCACTCGCCGGTGCGTAAAGTAACACTGATGACTAGTTGTATATGCTTAAGTGGGCTTGAAGATGCCACTTGGAAGAACTGGAGATGGGCTTATAGACGCCATCCATAATATCAGGAGGTGATAATATCTTGATGTTGATACTGGATATCAGTACTAGGTCTTCGTATAGGCCGTCTCTGAATCGTATCTAAGAACATACTTTTAATTTAAGTGTCAGAACCAAATCTTCGTGGCGATTTCTTTCTGAATTAAGTATCAGCACTAGACCTTTGTATAGATCGTCTCTGAACTGTTTTGAATTGTTGAACAGACCAGTAGAAATAAATCTTCGTGATGATTATCTCTTCTGGAAATATCCTGGATTAGGGAATAGATCTTCGTATAGACTGTTTGCCTACTATCCAAGAACAAAAGAATATCAGGATGAAATCTCCTGAAAATATCATGGACTAGGGAATAGATCTTCGTATAGACCGTTTGCCTACTATCCGAGGACAAAAGAGTATCAGGATTAACTCTCCTGAAAACATCCTGGACTAGGGAATAGATCTTCGTATAGACCGTTTGCCTACTATCCAAGGACAAAAGAGTATCAGGATTAACTCTCCTGAAAACATCATGGACTAGGGAATAGATCTTCGTATAGACCGTTTGCCTACTATCCAAGGACACCTTGAGTAATGATTAAGTATCAGCACTAGATCTTCGTATGGATCGTTTCTGACCTGTTGTGAATTGTTGACAGTATTTTATCTGTATATAACCATCCTGCAAGGAAAAGGTTAGTTTATGCAATATGTATGCATGCATGGCATGGTGCATCTAAGTAAGTGTATTATGCACTTATGGATATGCTATGGTATGATGTAAATGATGTATGTATGAATCATGCAGCCTGAAGCGTCCGGATATCTTTTTATAACAACTGCTGGCTAGGGAAAATAAATCCTGATTCGTTGCTGAAGAATATGAGGAACTCGTTCCTGTCTTGTTTGATAGTATAGTATTTGTCACTTCCCGTATTCGTTCGTCGTACTTCTATTGAAGGAATAAGTTCCTGAGTATCCCGACTGAGGATAAAAGAGGTGACCAGTCTGTCTAGCGATGCCCATTTCTTCTGGGAAATGACTAGTTTTTGCTGGGGAAAGGATTTGTAACCGGATTCATTGGAACGCATGGTTAGACCTTCTCCTCGATCCTGAAGTCTTTTAGTAATTGCTATTGCTATTTTATGCATGTATTTTCGGTAAACATCGATCATATTCAAATGCATATATTAATTCAAACTAAATCAATGGACGTTTATGCAAACAAAACAGAGAAAGTGAAATAAAAGCATCTTTTTGGAAATAAAATTGTATCGATTTTGAAAGAGGGCCTATAAACAGGCAATTTGTGTACAGGGAGACAGAAATCCTAGTAAGAGGAGATTGTCAAGCATACAAAGAGAAAGCTATGCAAAAAAAGTCCTATTGATTTTAATTCCACTACTGTCATTATGTCTTCAAGCCTCTCATCTCCTGTTGTCGGATAAAAGTGATTGGCTTGTTCAGTCCTTTGAACTTGGATGAAGCTGACTGAGAACGGGACATAGTCGTACGCTTTAATCCCTAATTTTTGCCTGGACCGCCTTTTTAGGTTTTCAGTCCACCAGGATACCCTTTTTTGCCCAAGCCGCCTTTTCAGGTTTTCGACTTGCCGGGTGTACATTTTTATATGTTTATCCCTAATTTTTGCCCGAACCTTTTTGGTTCGCCG
This sequence comes from Lathyrus oleraceus, assembly GCF_024323335.1. Classification (NCBI taxonomy): domain Eukaryota; kingdom Viridiplantae; phylum Streptophyta; class Magnoliopsida; order Fabales; family Fabaceae; genus Lathyrus; species Lathyrus oleraceus. The sequence continues at coordinate 151,355,660 of NC_066580.1, forward strand.
GGATGCCCTTATTTTTGCCTAGATACGTCGACCTAGCGGGTCTCTTTCATGCTTAGTATTTTTTAACTATGTCCGCGTTCACGGGATGTGGGAAGTCTTCGCCATCCATTGTAGCAAGTATCATGGCTCCACCAGAGAATACCTTCTTAACTACAAATGGCCCTTCGTATGTGGGGGTCCATTTGCCTCTGGGATCACCTTGTGGTAGAATGATACGCTTGATCACCAAGTCGCCAATTTGATACACCTGTCTCTTGACCTTTTTGTTAAATGCCTGGTTCATGCGCTTCTGATATATCTGCCCATGACAAACAACCGCAAGTCTCTTTTCATCAATCAAATTTATCTGATTGAGTCGAGTCTGAATCCATTCATCCTCGTCTAAATCTGCCTCTTTCATAATTCTTAGAGAGGGAATCTGAACTTCCACTGGTAAGACGGCTTCCATTCCGTAGACTAAAGAGAAAGGCGTTGCCCGTGTCGAAGTGCGCGCTGAAGTGCGATAACCATGAAGAGCAAAGGGTAACATCTCATGCCAGTCTTTGTACGTTACTGTCATCTTTTGTATGATCTTCTTGATATTCTTATTAGCAGCCTCCACGGTGCCGTTCATCTTTGGCCGGTACGGAGAAGAGTTATGGTGTTTTATTTTGAACTGCGTGCAGAGTTCAGTAATCATCTTGTTGTTCTTCCGGAGAGAGCAGGTTTCTCAGATGTATATTTGATAAGATCCATCTTAGAAATCAATAAAGTGGTATGATTCAACATATACTGTCTTAGTCGGCGAGCAGCCTAAGCCAAAGCATAGCAAGCTTTCTCGAGCTGCGAGTATCTTGTTTCACAGTCGGTACCTTTTGCTAAGGTAGTATATTGCATGCTCTTTTCGACCAGACTCGTCATGTTGCCCCAACACGCACCCTATTGAATTTTCTAACACGGTCAAATACATGATTAGAGGTCTTCCTTCAACTGGTGGCATCAGATTTATAGGTTCTTGGAGATACTTCTTGATTTTGTCAAAAGCTTCTTGACATTCATCATTCCATATCATCTCTTGATTTTTCCAGCGAAAACCTCTACACAGTCACGTAACATCCGACTCAATCTTTCTTTGATACTGTTTTCCAAGCCTGCTCCTATTTTGACTTCTTTCTTGTCTACTTCAGTACCCAGATTTACAACCCCAATTGATTCCTCATGCGGCTGTATAGTCTTTTCTTCTTGTAGTAACAGTCTGGCAAGTTCTCAGGTACTTCACAATCTTCCTCACTTCCATCCTCGGCTTGGTAGATCGGATTTTCAAAGTCATAATGAACAGTAGCAGAATTGTTATCCACAGGATCCATAGTGGATATGGATCGGCAAATTGTTACGTGAGTGTGTTCAAGAAAACATAGCTTATTTGAAAGATGACAGGAAAGATAAAGAGCGCAATATTTGACTGCAAAAGGTCCATTGATTTATTGAATATGAATATGCTTATGAAAATGACAAAACCTTTAACAAAATTTAATACATTAAAACAAGCAATAACAATTACTCCTGACTAGAGGAAATCAGGATAGTGTCTTCAGCCTTCCAATTGTCGAGTCCGTCACCAATTGTTGGGAAAATCCAGCTATCCAAGTCATAATCGTTATCAGTATCTTCCACAACATTGACAGTCTCGTCATGATTAGGCAGAGGAGCAATGATGACATTAGGAGTCTCCGGAGGATCAGAGGTAGCCGCCTGTATCTTTCCACTTCGAATGCCGCTTTCAACATGTTCACCTGTTAATATAAGTTCAGTGAAACCCAATGAGGAACTCCTCAATAGATGGCTGTAGAATGGGCCAGTCAGTGTGCTCATGAACATGTCCACTAACTCCCTGTCAGTCAGAGGAGGTTGAACTCTGCCAGCCAGGTCTCTCCATTTCTGGGCATACTCCTTGAAATTCTCCTTAGCACCCATTGACATGCTTTGTAGCTGCATGCGAGTAGGTGCTAAATCAGCATTGTATTGGTATTGCCTGTAGAAGGCCTCAGCAAGATCATTCCAATCACGGATATTGACACTCTCCAATTGATAGTACCATTCCAATTGAGCTCCAGACAAGCTCTCTTGGAAGAAATGAATCCATAACTTCTTATCAGCAGTATGTGGTTGAATCCTCCGGACATAGGATCTTAAATGCAGCTTGGGACATGAGACACCATCATACACCACAAAAGCAGGAACCTTGAAACCAATAGGTATAACCACTTCAGATATTAAACTCAGATCTTCAAAATCCAGCCCAGAAGATTTTTGTAACTCCATAGCATTCATTCTATCCACCAGCATCTTGTACTTATCTTCATTAGGATCATGATAATAATTTGCTTCAGAATCAGAATCTCCCACAGTATCATGGAGACTACCTCCCTCTTTCTCAGAATTTTCAGACTCATAATCATCAACCTGTTCCTTTGTCTTGATAGGGCCTCTGAATCTTCTTCCCAGATTGATAAGGCCTCCTGATCTTCTAGTCTTCTTCTTCTTCTTATCCAGCAATGTCTTCAACTCATCTTGCCCCTTGGATAAATTCAGAATCAACTCTTTGAATTGTGCATTCTAAGCCTGGAGATCTTTGACAGTCTGTTCAAGAGCCATTTCTGCTGAAATAAACAGCGAGAAGATAAGATACCTGTTCATAAGAAACCTGTGATGCAATGATATGGTATGTAGATGCTTATGCAATGTTTTCAAGGACCGTAGGATTTAAATTTGTTTAAACCACCAAAAAGTAAACTTTTATTATTAATAAACTTGTTTGCCCCTTGGGATTACAATAAAAATGAAATGAATACAAAAAATGGGGTTTTAAGTCTCCCATGGACGTTTCCTCTTTGTGTTGAAGTATGAGTTGAGATTCCGCTCCTCGTGAAGTTGTTTTGTTAGCTCCAGGACTCTTTCCTGACTTTCCTTGTAATGAGTCTCAAAAGTATCTCTTTGCTCCTTCAACTGGATCCAGGACCTCTGTAACTCTTCGATGTCAGTGGGCATGCCTGGATGAAGAATGATGTAAGAAGTATCTCCTTCAGCAACAGGCTCCATGGTAACTGGCAGGATAGCAGGATATGGCATCGTAAGAGTCTGAGCACGAGATCGTACCCATCTGAGATATGGTTCCATAGGAATAGTGTACTTGGGTTCCAGAGTCTTGCTGTCAACCTTGTTCACTTTACCCCATGCTCGTATGAACCTTTTGACGGTAACCTTGAAGATCGTTGTCGTAGTCGAACACAATACCCTGAATAAGCATGTCATGAGGACCATCAGTCCGAGCGTAACCAAACTGACGTAGAGCTAAAGAAGGGTTGTAGGTAATGCCCCCTCTTATGCCAAGGAGTGGCACATTAGGGAACTCCCCACAACAGTCAATGATGGTAACATTCTCCATAGATCTAGAGCACCAATGAATATCTGAATGAGAAAGTGACATAATCATCTTGGACCACCTGAACCCTTGTTCATTCTTCATCACTGATCGAGGAAGGTGAGAAATAAACCACCTAGATAATAGAGGTATGCAACACATCAGAGTTCCTCGTGCCTTCGTAGTACGGGTATGAAGAGAGTGTAAGATGTCTCCAAGTAATGTAGGCACTGGATTGCGAGTCAGAAATATGTTGATGGCGTGTACGTCTATGAACTGGTCTGGATTGGGGAACAGTACTAAGCCATAAATCAATAGGGCTAAGATCTCCTCAAAAGCATCATAACTCATAGCCTTCAGGAATACTTGAGCTTTCTCCATCAATACCTTAGCAAGAATACCCTTAACTCCACTCCTTGTTTCTAGGACAATGTCTGATTTCTTTAAATGTAAGGCTGCAGCAATGACTTCAGGTTTAGGCTCTTTTTCCAAGCCTGTGAAGGGTTTCTGATCAAGAATAGGTATACCCAGAAGCTTGGAGAACTCTTCCATTGTAGGAACCAGCTGATAGTCGGGAAATGTGAAGCAATGATGTTTAGGGTCAAAGAACTGAAACAGGACACTCATCATGTCTTCATTGAACCCTGAAGTGACTAGATCCAGTAGGTGACCATGCCTCTTGATGAACTGGGAGTTTTCAGAAACTTGAGAGACCAATTCCTTAAGCTTAGGAGGTATTCCTACAAAGTTGATCCGAATAGTATTCCTACGAGCAGAAGCCATGACCTGCAACAAAGAACAAAGATAAATCCTTTGGTCCTTGAAATGGTTAGTGAAAATGCTATGCTTATGATGCATGATGATGCTATGATGTTATGCTCAATCACAGACATGTGGCACACACAAACAAGTCACACAATAGCCCTAGGTTTGAAGGCTTGCATGAGGTTTAAAGGTAAGTACCCTCCCCTGAAGTTTAGTTGATTCATCCTGTCCTACAAAAGTAACCAGGTTCTAAGGGATCTCAAAATCATTGATCCTTCACAAGGGTGGTTGTTCAGTAGGCAACTTACTTGCCAACCAAAACCCTCCAAGTTTAGGATCTCAATGAGTGTAGTATCGAGTATCAACCAACTTCAGTCTTCACCAAAGCCGGTTATCTCACTACTTTCTAAAGGCCAAGATGGGATGACTAGGGTTCTAAAAGTCAGTTAGTGTATTGACAACATATGGCAGCCTCATATTATCCTCAACTTGCTTAAGGAACATAAGCACCAACCAAGAAGTCACACTAACTATGGCCACCAGATCAACCATATCGATATACGCCGTACAGTTTCCTTGGTCTATTGCCATTTACCTAAGGTACACTAGATCCGGGTTAGGGTCTTTCACACATAAGAGCACCCAACAGATAAGTATAAAGCAAACAAGGCAAACAATTTTAAAGTGATCTAATTCCTAAGGGTACCCCTCTTTTATTAAGTCCCCAGCAAAGTCGCCAGTTCTGTAACACGGTGGGAGAACTGACTTTAGTTAAATGTTGCGGATAGCAAGAGTCGCCACCGACTTTTATTTTATCCAAAAGGAAAGGACATAAAAGAACAGGAAAGACCTTAAAAAGATTTTGAGTTTGGGGGGTAGGTTATATAAAGGGAAGGTATTAGCACCCTTTATATCCATGGTTATCCATGGGCTCTTAGTTACTTAGCTCACTTTGTTTGTTTGCAAGAGTGTAGTGTATGATTAGAAAAATTTCTTTAAGTACTTTGTAATGACCCTCGTATGGGTGTATACAAAGCCTAGTTTAGAAATTGTGAGGTGTAAAAGTAATTTTGAAAAGTGTGAGCAAGTAACTATGAGATACCTACCCTAGATTAAGTCTTTCGTGTTCTCGTATATTCTTTCAATGGTAAGACTGTCCCTATTATTAAGGAATAGGTAGTCATTACCTTGGATGTGTTTAAGGGACGGGCGTAGGGTCATCGTATGGTCAATGAAGGCAACATAACGGGTGTCTTTAGCAACTCGTAGGGACTATCATCATATTTACCGAAGGGACAAGATCATTATATCGTAGGCAACCTCGTAGGGACTTGATCTTTCAAGTTTATAGGGACTTGATGATTCTTCTGTTTGAAGGGACTTTGCTTAAGACACCCCTATTTTCGAGGGACTTGACCATTTAAAGAAGGCAACCAAGAGGAATACCCTAGGAAGTACAGATGGCGATCAAAGATCGACTTACGTGTGTGAGTGTTATTTTTCAGATATTTGTCTTGAATTTAATTTTCTAAGTTCAATTATTTACAGTTAGTTTTTTGCACTCCCTAAATTACTAACCACGCAATAAATATTTACAAAAATAAAAGCAAGAAAAATAAATTCCTAAACTATTACATGGCTATGGGACAGATACATAATAATCAGGCGAGAAAGAATAAATTTACAATCTATACATTTGTTCCTAATATTATAAATAAAACAAAATTAAAATAAGGAAAATAATGAAGCCAAAATAGAATAGATAAAAGCAAATAATAATAAAATAATAAATAAACAATGGTAATAAAGCAATAATAAAATAACAATAATAATAAAGTGATAATAAAAAGGTTAGAATTTTAAAAGAAATTATTTTAGGTTAAACAAGTTAGATTTTTTTAGAAATTATTAGAAAAATATGAGTTTAAAATAAATTAGTAATAATAAAAGAATTTAAAATACATTAATGTACAAATTATAAAATAAAAGAGTTATATGAAAAATATTAAGTTAGTTATTTACAAAATAAATAAAGATTATAGAAAATATCAAATTATTAGATTAATAGGTTTATTATTATTATTCAATTAGAAAAATGGTCAATTAGATTTTATTTACAAAATATATAAGGATTTATTATTATAAGTAAGTAATAAAAAAAAGTTATTAAAATAGTTAGTATTTATTATTTATTTACAAAAAAATATAAAGGTTATAGAAAAATATTAAATAATTAATTTAGTGGGTTTTCACGCCCTACATTACTAAACCACGCAGTTAATATAGGATCAATGACAGGAATTTAAATGGCAGAAAAATAAATGGCAGAAAAATAAAATGGTAGAAAATCAATGATAGAAAAATAAAATGGCAGAAAAATAAAATGGCAGAAAAATCAATGGCAGAAAAATAAAATGGCAGAAAAATAAAATGACAGAAAAATCAATGGCAGAAAATAAAACCCTAATTATTACAACGCTTTGGTGCAGTTACATAATAAAGATGGCGAAAAGTAAAACTGAAAATATTACAAGTTAAAACTTAAAATATTACAAGGGCGAAGCAGTTACAGTGTATGAATAACATAAATATGAGCGAAAATAGGAAATAATAATAAGGTTTGTTAAGGTTTAAAAAAAGTTTATGGTTTAAAGGAAATAACACGGTTAAAGTTTTAGGTTTGAAATTTAGAGTTTGTGGCGAAATTGTCAGGGTTTAGGAAAAATCAGGGTAGTTAGTTATGAAAAAAAAATGTGCAGATCTAAATATATGTATATATATAAAAAAAATGAATTAAAAAAAACAACGGCGTTGCTAGCGCAAAATTGCGATCATCGCAACTGGATCGGATAACACAAATGTCACGCCTCATACACGTATATGTGAAAACGGCGTATTGACACGATCCGATCCGAAAACATAATCAAATACATCAACAAAATAGATAAAGTATATAAACTATTACCAAACTGTGTGTACAATAGTATAGATCAACCACTCTCAGTTTCTCTTTTTTGTTCTGTCTTTCGGCCTCCCTCTATCAGTCATGCTAGTAAGTATATATAGGAACAAATTAGGTTAATGATAATGGGCCTAAGTTTATTTTGAAACCCAATATTAAATTAAAACTGAATAAAGTTAAATAATTAAAATAGTTAAAGTTAAAATAAAAACTAATTAACCTAATTAAATTAAAACTGAATAAAGTTAAATAATTAAAATAGTTAAAATTAAAATAAAAACTAATTAACCTATTTAAATTAAAAACTGAATAAAGTTAAATAATTAAAATAGTTAAAATTAAAATAAAAACTAATTAACCTATTTAAATTAAAAACTGAATAAAGTTAAATAATTAAAATGGTTAAAATTAAAATAAAAACTAATTAACCTATTTAAATTAAAAACTGAATAAAGTTAAATGATTAAAATAGTTAAAATTAAAATAAAAACTAATTAACCTAATTAAATTAAAAACTGAATAAAGTTAAATAATTAAAATAGTTAAAATTAAAATAAAAACTAATTAACCTATTTAAATTAAAAACTGAATAAAGTTAAATAATTAAAATAGTTAAAATTAAAATAAAACTAGTTACCCTATTTATTTATTCTAGACCTAATATAAAAATAAATAGACTCAAAAAAAGAAAAAGAAAAAAAGTCGGGCACCAAAATGCTCGAAAAAATAAAATGAACACGTCAAAATAATCAGCGCGAAATAAATGACTCGGAAAAATACAGCGTTTGGTCGGATTTTGAAATAAAAATTATGACCGTTTAAACTGCTCAGACTGATCAACATATGACCAAAAATAGTCGTAAAAATATTTTTAGCATGTCAAATTAAACCACGTGAACCGCAGATTAATGTTACCGACATTTGCAAACTTAAACTTGAAATTTTTCGTTGACTAATTTTAGGCACAGTTAAAAAGTTAATTTGACCAGTCTGTTTGTAAATTCCGAGAAATTATTCCGGCTAATATTAAGACAGAAAAAATGTTATGCTATGAAGATGATGCAAATGAATGTGAAACAAAAAATTGGTTAGAGTTAAAAATAGAGGGCAAATTTTGGGGTGCAACACATACCTATAAGGCAAGACTGGTTGCAAAAGGATATAAACAAATTCGCGGGGTTGACTATGATGAAACCTTTTCACCAGTTGCAATGTTTTAATCTGTTCGGATTTTACTTGCTATCGCTGCATATCATGATTATGAAATATGGCAGATGGATGTCAAAACTGCTTTCCTTAATGGGAATCTTCTTGAGGATGTGTACATCACACAACCTGAAGGATTTGACATACTAGAAGAAGCCCAAAAGATATGTAAGTTACAGAGATCAATCTATGGATTGAAGCAAGCTTCCAGAAGCTAGAATCTTCGTTTTGATGAAACAATAAAACAATATGGATTCATCAAGAACGAAGATGAGCCTTGTGTTTACAAGAAGGTTAGTGGGAGCATGATCGTTTTCCGGGTATTATATGTAGATGACATATTACTCATTTGGAACGATGTCCATACCCTGCAACAAGTAAAGTCTTGGTTGGGGAAATGCTTTTCTATGAAAGACCTAGGTGAAGCAGCCTATATATTAGGACTCAGAATCTATAGAGATGGATCACAAAAACTGCTTGGCCTAAGTCAGAGTACATACATAGACAAAGTGCTGAGACGCTTTAATATGCATGATTCCAAGAAAGGATTCATACCTATGCAACATGGCTTCTGTATATCAAAAACACAATCCCCTTCAACTAAGGAAGAAAGGGATCGCATGAATAGGGTTCCATATGCATCTGCAATAGGATCTATCATGTATGCCATGTTATGTACTCGGCCAGATGTCTCGTATGCTTTAAGTGCAATGAGTAGGTACCAATCTAATCCCGATGATGCTCATTGGGTAGCTGTCAAGAATATCCTTATGTATTTGAGAAGGACTAAGGACTCATTCTTGATATATGGAGGTCAGGAAGAGCTGGCTGTAATTGGATACACCGATGTTAGCTTCCAGATAGATAAGGATGACTTTAGATCACAATTTGGTTATGTTTTTTGCTTAAACGGTGGCGCTGTGAGCTGGAAAAGTTCAAAGCAAGACACAGTTTTTGATTCTACAACCGAGGTCGAGTATATTGTGGCCTCAAAGTGCAGCAAAGGAAGCTGTTTGGATCAAAAAGTTCATTAGTGAAATTGGCATAGTTCCTAGCATTGTGGACCCCATTGGTCTCTATTGTGATGACACTAGTGCTATCGCACAAGCTAAGGAGCCTAGATCTAACCAACGATCCAAACACATACTTATGCGTTATCACCTCATTCGAGAGATAATAGATAGAGGATATGTGAAAATATGCAGAGTACCTACACTTGACAATATTGCTGACCCACTGATAAAGCCTCTTGCGCAGCAGAAGCATGATGGCCATACTAGATCTATGGGCGTTAGGGGTATTCCTGATTGGCTCTAGTGCTAGTGGGAGATTGTTGGTGTAAGCCCTAGAGGCTAATACTTTTGGTACTTGTATCGAATTATTTATTAATAATAAAAGGCTTTTTCTTTATTATGTTTGTCAAATAAAGTCCCTAGAGTAGATAGTCCGTTTAATGTATCAAGTATGACTTAATCATGAGATCACATTAAACATAAGGACACTATTCTTAAAGTATCAATAGTCGAGCTTTATTGTGAAGTGGGATAACATTAAAGCATTAAGACTATTATGTATATAGACTGATGATCACATCTCATGGATCATGGATAAGGAGTTATCAAGTCTTAAACATAGGTATGAATATTAAGAGTAATATTTATACTGGATCAACCCGCTATGAGAATACTATATAGAATGTTATGCAAAGTGTCATAAGCTATTCTCATGGTGATAATGGTGTATACCATCCTTCGACCTGAAACCACTATGGACCCTAGATGTAGAGTCGAGTGCCTTATTGATGATCAAACATTGTCCGTAACTGGATGACCATAAAGACAGTTGATGGGTACTCCATGAAGCATGCTAAGGGACATGAGTGACCTAGATGGAATTTGCCCATCCTGCGTAACAGGATAAATGTCTATGGGCCCAATATTGAACTGAACAAGGATGACACGGTCTATGCCTTGTGTTCAATATAGACATAAGGGCAAAAGGGTAATTGTAAACATAAGTATTATCACAAAAGGATTTGTCAGATCACATGATATGTTCGTGTCTTGGGTAGCAGTGATGTGTTGCTAGATACCGCTCACTGTTTATTATGTTAAATATGTGATTTAATATAATTGCCAATGCCACGAAAACCTACAGAGTCACACACAAAAGGACGGATTGATGATGCATAGAGTAACTAAGGAATACCGTAATGTACGATGCACTTAAGTGAAATGTAGAACATCGTAAGGTACGGTGTACTTAAGTAGAATACAAAATATGGTAAGGTACCACACGCTTAAGTGATTTTGGTATATTATAAGATATGGGCCACATACACTTGAGTGGGCTTTTTAGCTTGCAACCCACACAAGTGGTTCTATAAATAGAACCCTTGTGTAGAAGCATTTGTGCAGTTGCAAATTCGTTTCTCTCTCACTCACTCATAGCCTTCATTCGTAGCAGCTAGCACTGAGATTGAAGGAATCCGTTCGTGTGGACTGAGTAGAGGCGTTGTCATCGTTCAACGTTCGTGATCGCTCTGTAGATCTGCATCAAAGGTTATAATCATCACAAGAGGTAACAATTCTATCACTGATCATGCCCATTCGTAAGGATCACTAAAGGAGAAATTTTAAATTCCTCTTGTTTTGGATTGCACTTCTCCTTAACAATATTGGGACCGTAGACATTTATCCTGTTACGCAGGATGGAAAAATTCCATCTAGGTCACTCATGTCCCTCAGCATGCTTCGTGGAGTACCCATCAATTGTCTTTATGGTCATCCAGTTACGGACAATGTTTGATCAGCAATAAAGCACTCGACTCTACATCTAGGGTCCATAGTAGTTTCAGGTCAAAGGGTGGTATACACCACTATCACCATGAGAATAACTTATGACATTTTGCATAACATTCTATATAGTATTCTCATAGAGGGTCAATCCAATATAAATATTACTCCTAATATTCATACCTAAGTTTAAGACTTGATAACTCCTTATCCATGATCCATGAGATGTGATCATCGGTCTATATACATAATAGTCTTAATGTTTTAATGTTATCCCACTTCATAACAAAGATCGACTACGAATACTTTAAGAATAATGTCCTTATATTTAATGGGATCTCATGATTAAGTCACACTTGATACATTAAACGAACTAGCTATTCTAGGGACTTTATTAAACAAACATAATAAAGAAAAAAGCCTTTTATTATTAATAAATAATTCAATACAAGTACTAAAAGTATTGGCCTATAGGGCTTACACCAACAATATCCCACTAGCACTAGAGCCAATCAGGCATACCCCTAATGCCCATAGATCTAGTATGGCCATCATGCTTCTGCTGCGCAAGAGGCTTTGTTAGTGGGTCAGCAATATTGTCAAATGTAGGTACTTTGCATGTTTTCACATCTCCTCTATCCATTATCTCTTGAATGAGGTGATAACGCCTAAGTATGTGTTTGGATCGTTGGTGAGATCTAGGCTCCTTAGCTTGTGCGATAGCACCATTGTTATCACAATAGAGATCAATGGGATCCACAATACTAGGAACTATGCCAAGTTCACTAATGAACTTTTTGATCCAAATAGCTTTCTTTGCTGCACTTTGAGGCCACAATATACTCGACCTCGGTTGTAGAATCAACAATTGTATCTTGCTTTGTACTTTTCCAGCTCACAACACCACCTTTTAAGCAGAACACATAACCAGATTGTGATCTAAAGTCATCCTTATTTGTCTGGAAGATAGCATTAGTGTATCCAATTACATCAAGCTCTTCCTGACCTCCATATATCAAGAATGAGTCCTTAGTCCTTCCTAAATACTTATGGATATTCTTGACAGCTACCCAATGAGCATCACCGAGATCAGATTGGTACCTACTCATTGAACTTAAAGCATACGAGACATATGGTCGAGTACATAAAATGGCATACATGATAGATCCTATTGCAAATGCATATGAAATCTTATTCATGCGATCCCTTTCTTCCTTAGTTGAAGGGGATTGTGTTTTTGATAGACACAAGCCATGTTGCATAAGTATAAATTCTTTCTTGGAATCATGCATATTAAAGCATCTCAATATTTTGTCTATGTATGTACTCTGACTTAGGCCAAACAGTTTTTGTGATCTATCTCTATAGATACTGGTTCCTAATATATAGGTTGCTTCACCTAGGTCTTTTATAGCAAAGCATTTCCCCAACCAAGATTCCGGCTTTTGGAAGCTTGCTTCAATCCATATATTGATCTTTGTAACTTACATATCTTTTGGGCTTCTTCTGGTATGTCAAATCCTTCAGGCTGTGTCATGTATACATCCTCAAGAAGATTCCCATTAAGGAAAGCAGTTTTGATATCAATCTGCCATATTTCATAATCATGATATGCAGCGATAGCAAGTAAAAAAATCCTAACAGATTTAAGGATTGCGACTAGTGAAAAGGTTACATCATAGTCAACCCCATGAATTTGTTTATATCCTTTTACAACCAGTCTTGCCTTATAGGTATGTACCTTACCATCCATGTCAGTCTTCTTTTTGAATACCCACTTGCATCCTATACATCAAGTGGTTTGTGTACGTGGAATCCATTTTAGATTTCATGGCTTCTAGCCACTTCTCAAACTCCGGACCAATTATGGCCTCTTGGTAGGTGACATGCTCATCTTGATCCATGAGTAATACATCACCTTGATCAGTTATGAGATATCCATATCTCTCAGGTAGGTGACGTATCCTGCTTGACCTACGTTGGTCTTCTTCTACTTGAGCAAGTTTCTCTTCCACAACTACTTGTGTTTCCAGCTCTAATTCCTCCAAAGGTGTATCAATGCTTTGTGATTCTTGAATTTCTTCAAGCTTTACTTTCCTCCCATTGATTCCTTTGGAAATAAAATCCTTTTCTAGAAAAACTTCAGTTCGAGCGACAAACACTTTGCCCTCAGAAGGATTGAAGAAGTAATACCCTCTTGTTTCTCTAGGATACCCCACAAATAATCATTTGTTAGATTTGGGCTCAAGCTTAGTTGAAATTTTTCGTTTCACACAAACTTCGCAACCCCAAATCTTCATGTAAGACATATGTGGTTTCTTATCACTCCATATCTCATATGGTGTCTTCTTAACTTTTTTGGATGGAACACGGTTAAGTGTGTAAGCTGATGTCAATGGTGCATGTCCCCAAAAGGAGTTTGGAAGATCGGCGTGACTCATCATGGATCGGACCAAGTCTAACAAGGTTTGATTTCTTCTCTCAGATACATTGTTCATTGGGGTGTTCTAGGAGGAGTAAGTTGGGATAGAATCCCACACTCTTCCAAATGGTCATCAAACTCTAGGCTTAAATATTCACCGCCTCGATCTGATCGAAGAGTTTTAATATTCTTACCTATTTGGTTTTGTACTTCATTCTTGAATTCCTTGAACTTTTCAAAGGACTCTGATTTGTGTTTCATTAAATACACATAACCATATCTACTGAAATCATCAGTAAATGTGATGAAGTATTAAAAATCTCTTATGGCTGTATGTTCAATGGTCCACATACATCAGTATGTATGAGGGCCAAAAGATCATTATCTCTTTCACCTTTTCCTATAAATGGAGACTTTGTCATCTGTCCAATTAAACAAGATCTGCATGTCTCATATGATTCATAATTAAAAGAGTCAAAGAGTCCATCTTTATAACCGAAAAATCCGTCCATGAATGAGAAGATATTGAATTTAGCTGTATTTTCTACCAACATATCAATGTGTGGTAGAGGAAAATCATCTTTCAGACTAGCTTTATTCAAGTCTCTTTAGTCCACACACATTCGGACTTTTCCATCTTTCTTAGGCACATGCACAATATTGACCACCCATTGAGGATATGTAGAAGTCACCAGAAACCCCACATTAATTTGCTTCTGAACTTCTTCTTTAATCTTCACTGCCATATCAGGATGAGTTCTTCTGAGCTTCTGCTTCACAGGCACACACTCAGGCTTCAAAGGCATGAAATGTTGCACGATATCAGAATCCAGACCAGGCATGTCTTCATAAGACCAGGAAAAGACGTCGACATATTATCGTAGCAACTTAATCAACCCCTTCTTCACAGACTCTTCAAGGAGTGCCCCAATCTTCACTTAGCGAACATAATCTTCAGACCCCAAGTTGACTGTTTCCAGATTCTCAAGATGCGGCTGAATGATCTTCTCTTCGTGCTTAAGCAGACGGGTGATCTCATCAGGAATCTCTTCAACATCATCATCTTCGACCTCAAATACAGGGAACACAAAGTTGCGAGATGGTGTTGGATCATTATGTTCAATGGGTTTGATCAACCTGCATAATGATTTTAGATATATAAAGAGATTTCATAATTTAAACAAGGCAAATCATTATAAAGATGAAAAGATTAATTTTATTCTCTTTTTAGGGTTTTATGGTGATCACCAATTTCATGCAAAAAGCGAAAAGGAAAAATAATTTGAAAAACAAACATTTAACATGTAATTTTTGAATGAATATCATTGTATTAATGTGCCAACAATGTCATCACTTCTCCTTTTGGCATGTGAGAAGGGTTTTTAAACAAAAGTGAACACATTACGTGGACTTATGGACAACTGTTGGAACATCAACAACGACCCAATTATTGCAGATTCCTCCAGGGATGACAAAGTTGCCCAGATCTTCCTCTGCATCATCTTCCACTATAGCAACAACTTCTTGGTCTTCGACAGTGTGGATGAAACCTCCACTCTGGAACAGCCCACGCTCGTTGGAAATGCCTGAAGAATACCCTATGCCAGCCCGAGATTTATTATCTTCCATCTTAATCATTCGTCCTAAACCAGTAGTTGCGCCGTGCTCAATGGCCAACTTCACATCATTGTAGGAAGCAAATGAAGAAGGTCCTTTCCTTGAAGGCTCAGCAATAGATAAGGCTTGGAACGGAGTCCTAACCTCATCCTCAGCATCTATATAGGAAAAGGAAGACAAATGGCTAACCAAGAGAGCCTTCTCTCCCCCTATCACCACCAACTTCTTATTCTTGACGAATTTTAACTTCTGGTGTAGGGTGGATGTCAGGGCGCTTGCCTCGTGAATCCATGGTCTGCCAAGCAAGCAGCTATATGATGAGTGGATATCCATGACCTAGAAAGTGATCTGGAAGTCACTAGGTCCTATCTTGATTGGGAGCTCAACTTTGCCAATCACAGTTTTCCTTGATCCATCAAAAGCCTTCATTACCACTCCACTCTGCCTCATGGGAGGCCCCTGATAAGAAAGTTTGGCCAGAGTGGATTTTGGAAACATATTTAGCGATGACCCTGTGTCTACCAACACATTAGACAAGGCATCATCCTTGCAGTTCATGGAAATGTGTAGAGCCAAATTGTGGTCTTTTCCCTCCTCAGAAAGATCAGCATCGCAAAAGCTTAAATTATTACAAGTAGTTATGTTGGCAACAATGCTATCAAACTGTTCAATTGTGACATCGTGATCTACGTATACCACGTCCAACACCCTCTGCAAAGCTTCGCGGTGTGGCTCAGAATTCATTAGCAAAGATATGACAGATATCTTTGATGGAGTTTGAAGCAGTTGATCAACAACATTATACTCGCTCCTCTTGATGAGCCTCAGCATCTCATCACAGTCATCTTTCAGAATGCCATGCTGGCCAACAGGGACAGGAGCTTTAGTAGATTTATCAACAACAAGTGCCGGATTCTGAGAAGAAGAAGTCCCCATAGGACTGGCAGAATTATCAACAGCATCAGTTCTTCTTATGTCATCTTGGGGTTTCGGCGGCACCGAGAAAACACGATCAATGCGGGTCACACCACTGACATCAAATATACTTACCACAGAGGTGGAGGGCAACGACACCTCCTTCCCATCTTTGAGCATTACTGCATTGTACCTGTAGGGAACATCTTTGTCTGAAGAGTACGGGACCGGGCCTGCTGACTTGATTATCAGAGATGGAGAAACCTTCTTCTTGCTGCCATCATATTTGACGACAACAGGCTCTGGTATTCTGAATATAGGAGAAATTACATCAACTTCATCCTCATTACGATTCTGAAGTATCTCAATCATTCCCTGATCCAACATCTCTTGGATGTCTTTCCTGACTTGGCGACATCCTCTCTCATTGACAGTGCACACCTGGCACCTGTCATGGTCATGCTCGTAATGACTGTATCCACATAACAGTCTATGCATCTCGACCAACGATTTCCTGATATGACTAACATAGAGGATTTTATATTTTCCAGGACAACCCTAGACCATGTTCACAACAGCTTTCCCATGCTCGGGCAATGGGTTCTTCTTAACATTCGGACCTACGTCGTCGAAAAACAAAATCCCACTTCTAACATGGTCTTGAACCTTGGTCTTCAGGGGATAGCAGTTCTCCACATCATGTCCAGGAGCACCGGAATGATATACACAATGTAGCTCAGGCTTGTACCACCATTGAGGGTTGGTCGGTACAGCGGGTGGGTCACGTGGAGTGATCAGCTTTGTATCTATCAGAGACGGATAGAGCTCAACATAGGTCATTGGGATTGGATCAAAAGTGACCCTCTTCCTATCGTAGCTGGTGTTGGTATTGGCGTTGTTTCGAGGCTGGTAGGCCTGCTGTTGTGGACGATGTTGTTGTTGATATTGTTGTTGTTGATGTTGATAATGTTGAGCTTCCCTGAAGGTAGGTGCTATATGAGCCACCTGATGCTGGTTACTAGCCAGGCGGACAGTCTTCCTCTTCACAAAGGGTCTTCGTTTAATATGGGAAGACACAGAATGTGCCTCTCCCTCTTTCTTCTTTGCAAAGCCCCCATAGCGCTTTGCAGAAGAGCCTTCCTCCCTGGTCAGACGTTCTTCCCGGACTCCTTCCTCTAGCCTCATTCCCATGTTCACCATTTCAGTGAAGTCCGAGGGAGAACTAGATATCATCCTCTCGTAGTAGAAAGAGCTTAAAATCTTTAAAAAGATCTTCGTCATTTCTTTCTCTTCGAGTGGTGGCACAATCTGCGCGGCCAATTCACGCCACCTCTGGGCGTACTCCTTGAATGTCTCCTTCTCTTTCTGGGACATAGCCCTCAGCTGGTCCCTATCAGGAACCATATCAACATTGTATTTGTATTGCTTGACGAAAGCTTCGCCAAGATCATTGAAGGAGCGGATGTTCGCACTATCCAGACCCATATACCATCTGAGTGCGGCACCGAACAGGCTGTCCTGGAAATAGTGGATGAGGAGTTGATCATTCTCGGTTTGAGTCGACATCTTGCGTGCGTACATCACAAGGTGGTTGAGAGGGAAAGTGTTTCCCTTATATTTTTCAAAGTCAGGCACTTTGAACTTGATAGGGATTTTAACGTTGGGCACGAGGCGCAACTCAGCAGCAGATTTACCGAAGAGGTCTTTCCCTCTTAGAGTCTTCAGTTCCTTGCGCAGCTCAAGGAATTGGTCGTTCATATCGTCCATTTTCTCATAAACATATGGGCCCTCAGATGGCTCAGAGTGATAAATGGTGTCTTCGACTCTCGGTAACGCGTGCACAACGGGAGGTGGCACAGCAAGGACCGGGCTAGATGCCGACAAATAAGCAAAGGTCGGAGCGAGACCCTCAGGCACAAAATTTGCGGGCATCCCCTAGGGAAACCCGGCTGGCATAGCAGGAGCGAAATGAGCAATGGCGGTAGGCACAGTTGAGGAAGCTATCTCTGAGATAACCATCCTCTAGGGAGGAGTTGTAGGTGTTGGAGATGACTGGCTTTGAGCAGCCAGCACTGACTCCATCATGGCAGTCATCCTAGCTACTTCCTCCTTCAACTCATGATTCTCTTGTTCAAGATGATCCATCAGCTTTGGTAGATTTGCCCTGGTGTTATACCGGTGCGCCAGCTTGTCTTCAAAATAAATGAAGAACACAGAGTTAGACCACTGATCAAGAAGCTCTGAAAAAAACCTGCTTATCCATATGATACATGTAATGCTTGTAAATATGATTTGTTTTTACTTGAAGAACTTTATAGAGATCTATCTGCAAATATTTGGAAATATTACTCTTTTTAGACATATAATGGAAATATTCATATCAATAATATTTGGAAAAAAAATTTACACCAAAGAAGTACGGTCTTGGTAACCAAAATACAATACAGGAAAGAAGGAAAATGAACATCCTATGGAACCCTAGAAACAATCGTCCAAAGCTCTCGAGACCGGAAAATAAGCTGCACGAAGCCTCTTCACCTCTCTCTCATAGGCTGCCTCCATATCTACCTTCTCCTTGGCGAGTCGATCATACTTCCTCTTCCAAAACCTGGATGACTGAGGAAGAAGAGAAGTAACCACATAGTCAGTCTCGTCAATAACCTGATGCTCCATAAATTCTATCACAACATCCTTATCTCTGAGTTGCTGAAGTAGTTCCTCTCGCTCACAGACCCAAGCACGCGAACGGTCTTCATCTCTCAACTCCTCTACTCCTTGGTTAGGGAGGGTTGAATGCCCAACCATAACCATAGGTGTAGGTTTCGGATAGTCATAGGGCATGCGGTACTCAGAAGCTCTCTTCCTCACCCACGAGGTATAGGGTTCCAAAGCAATACAATTCTTCGGACCAAGCTCTTTCCTTCCCTTTCTATGAATCTTGCGCCAAGCGTGGACCATTCTGCCCTTCAAGTTTTTAGGATCTTTACCCTCTTGAAAGAACACATCTTCCAACAGAATGTTGTTAGGTTTATCCTTTAAGGGGAACCCAAGCTGACGGCGAGCCAAGATAGGGTTGTAGTTAATCCCACCACATGTACCAAGAAGAGGCACATTGGAGAATTCACCACAAGAATCAATAATCTGGACACCATCATACACACAGTTGTACCAAAAGATATCATCATTAGTGAGAGACATAAGTCTCGTAGACCACCATAGACATCCTTTGTTCTCCTTGAAGGCGAGCGTCTGAGGCAATTGCGAAATAAACCACTTGTACAACAGAGGCAAACAGCACACAATGGTACCACCATTCTTTGCATTCCTCATATGCAAAGAGAAATAGGTGTCACCCAACAGAGTAGGAACGGGATTAAGAGCAGAAAAAATCCTAATAGCGTTCACATCCACAAAATTGTCGATGTTGGGGAATAACACTAGCCCATAGATAAGAAGTAAAAATATGGATTCAAAGGCATCCTCACTCATGGCCTTCCTAAACAAAGTAGCTTGGGCAATGAGAAAATCAGATGGGAGACCTTGAATTCCACCTTTGGTAGTCATATGAGCACCAATATCAGATACATCTATGTGAAGTAGATCAGTAATCTCTTGAGAAGAAAGAACTCTCTCCAAGCCACTGAATGGAAACTGATCTAAGATAGGTACACCCACAATACAGGCATATTCCTCAAGCGTAGGCAAAAGCTGGAAATCCAGAAAAGTGAAGCAACGGTACAAAGGATCATAGAACTGCACCAACACACTCATCAGGCCTTCATCCACCTGAGTAGGAAGAATAGATAGAAGCTTCCCATAGAGAGCTTTAAACTCCAAGGGATTTAATACATAGGATGTCAAACTCCTTAACTCTTTCAAGTTGGGTTATCTGAAACTGTACTTCTTCGTATTCCTTCTTTGCTTATCCATGTCTGAAAATTTTCAAATAGACCTCTTAAGTTCCTTGAAAATTTTCTCATTGTTGATGATATGGATGCAAATGATTGCATGAATGCATGGATGCAACAATAACACTCAAGGATCAAGCAAGTCACACCACACAAAGGTCATGGGATGGATCAAGTCATCCTTAATATCAATCATCCATTTTGGTGGATTATGGTTTACACCTTATCAACACCAAAGTTCGATTGATATTGAGGATATACGAGAACGGATCAACTGCGAATCAAGGGTTTGTTGCAAGTTACGAGCATGGAGTCTCGGTTAAGAACCACCCAAAGGGATTGTACTATGGTTAAACCTGACAATCATGTTTTAAAAGAGGTTCTCATAGTCATCATCTCATCTTTCAGATATTATCGGATAAACGACTACTCGTATTCCAAAAATATTCTCAAGAGAGACTCTTACGAGTGTAGTATCGCGTAACAATCATATCAAATCATACACTTGAACGACCTTTGCACTACGTCCTAGAATAGGCCAAGATGGTCTAGGTTATCTAAGGTCCTTGGCTTCTAAGGTTTATATTGGAAAGAGTAATGCCTATCCACGACTACTCGTGTGACATTATTGATCCCAACATGACCTCCACCAAGTGAATGGGCTTGCAAGTCAACTTGCTAAGGAATAACTCCACACAAGTCAACAAGACTATGCCATTCTCCTATCATAAGTGCACTCGAGTTCGGGTATAGAACTCATCTCACAAGAGACCACCAAGCACACAGGCAATTGAATATATCAAGCAATTCATACATTACAAGCAATACAGTCATCCCAAATTCGCACAAAAATATGTCACAAAATAAATATAAACATACAATACGACAAAGGCAAAAAGTAGGCTAAACCCACTAGGAAGCTCCTCCCCAGCAAAGTCGCCATTTTTCTGTAGCGGGGTATTCGTTACTTTTAGATTTATTGACTAAATCAAAAGTAAATCATACAATTCGAGTCGCCATCGCACTTCTATTTATCCAAAGGAAAGGTTAGAAAGCGAACAAAAACCAAGAAGTTTTATCAAATCAAAAACTAATAAAAATGTCAGAGATCTGGGTAAGGGGGTTGGTTATGCAATGGGAAGGTTTTAAGCACCCAAAACATCCTTAGTACTCTAGGGGAGCCCTTTTTGAAAAGTGTATTGTAGGTTGGTATTTGTGAAAATATTTATGCAAACAAGATTGGGGAGATGAGAAAAGAATATACAAATTATTTACAATTTTGTTGTTTGAATGGATGAACCCATTGCCTATGTACCATCACAAAGGTAGGATCAAAACCTCGTAGTTCGGGGTAAAAATCTCAAAATAAGTTGGTGAATTGATTTGTCAAAAACCTTAAGGTCTTTTGTTATCAAAGGGAGAAAACTCAACCTAAACCAACAATCCACCATGTGAGGAGAGCTTCAACATACTAGTGAGGGATCCACCCTATAATAAGTATGGAAAACTTATAGTCCAATCACTAAGGATAAGGTGAGGTTCACATCAACCACTATGGTAACTCAAACCTATGGCTAATGTTTATGAAAAAGGTTTTAACAAAGGTGGCCATTGGAACCACAAAATTAATTTGAAGTGAGTTGTATTTACAAGTTAAAAGTATTCAAAAAAATGAAGTCAAAGTTGACTTAAGGTTCATTCAAAATAAGTATTAATGAAAAGAGTTTGAAAAAACAAAGGCATATGGCCTAGGTTTCTAATTTGAAAACAATGTCAATGTTTGGACAAAATGAGTTTGACTTGGGTTAGAGTGGGGAGAAGAAGAGAAGGGCTAATCCTAAATATGCAAAGATGAGAGAAGAGATAAAACCCTTGGAGTTCGTTTCTTGAGATCATAAATACGATTCAAGATGCTCCTTTCCTTTGGACTTAGCAAGCAACAGGCAATTAACTCAAGTAAACAATCAAGTATCAATCAAGCTCCTAGGATCTCTAATTCGCTTGTCTCTCTTAACTTGGCTATTCATGACAATGGTCCTTCTTACTATCTCAAGTTTGGATTCCCTATCACACAAGAGAAAACAATCAAAAAGTTCACAATGCAATAAGAGGAATGGACAAAGAGTGAGTTCAGATTAGGGTCCTTTTAAATCATCTTCAAGATTTAAGCATTCTAAAGGCATGAGGCCTAGTTGCTCTTGAACTCCATTAAGCATAGGTAAGCTCCTAATTCTAAGTCCTTTCCCCTTTTTGCATTAGGTTCACACAAACAATCACAAAACAAACACAAAGCAACAATATATTTATATACAATAATAAGCTCAAATGAGCAAAGGGAAAAGGGCATAAACATAAGCATGAGCTCAAATGAGCAAAGGGAAAAGGCAATATGAATAAATGAGCAAGAAATTAAATTGCAAGAATTAAATGCTTGAATTAAAAGTTAGTAATTAGTAGTTAGTGTTAGTGTGCCATAAGGCAATTTAGCGCTATGTTAAGGAATCATAAGTGGATTAATGTAGTAGTCACATCTATCTGAGGCCGGTCAATAAAACTATAGGCAAACAAACACAAGTTAGAGATCATGACTAGTAAGCCAAGCTCCTACAACTTGCCATGCCAAAAGAAAAGAAGGAAAGGCCTTGTATGGATTTCAGGTTCTTTGCTTGACCAAGAAGCAACCTATCTTGGACACAAAGCAATTCACTTGACCTTTGATCAAGTTGAATTTGATTTGGATCAAAGAAGGTTAAGCTTCTCATATGTCAAGACTAACCACAAATCATTAACTCATTGGCCAAAAGAAAAAGAAAAAGAAGAATATGAAATGACATGAATAGGAAATGAGAATTTAAATGACATAATCAAAATACAATGGTCAAATATGAATGGGATCAATATCAACCAATGGTAAACAGAAGTGAAATGAAGATTAGAAGTCAAGAAATGTCAAACATATTTTTGGTATTTTTTGGAATTAAAATAATACATAAAATAAAATGAATAAAGCATGGCCAAACTTCAAATTCAATTCAAATCAACTTGGATAAGTCTAATTGAATCATCATGAGTCTAACATGGTCAAACAAGGTTTGACAAAAAATTTCAACATTTTTTGAAAACAGAAACTATTTTAAAATCAATTAAAAGCATTAAAATATAACACAAATGAATTAAAATCTCAAATAAATCTCAAATCAATTAAGAAATTGATGAGAATATTTTCATAGACTTATCATGATCCAAATGTGTTAAGAAAATATTTTTGGAATTTTTGAATATCAAAAAGTATTTAAAATGAAATAAAAACTATTAAAAACAAAATAATTCACAAAAAATATTAAATGGAATCACAAAAATAATTAAAAATCAGATTAATGAAACTAGATTTTAAAATAATTTTTTTGCAATTGGTCTCATATTTTTGTGATTCCAAATAAAAGAGTTATGAATTTTTGAAAATAAAAGGAATTAAAGAAAATAAAATAGAAATTAGAAAAATAGAAAAAAATCAAGAGCGCATGATTCAACTTCATTAATTGACGTGGACAATCAGATGGTCCAGAAGCGCGCGCGCATGGTGATCATGAGTCAAGTGCATCACACCATGAATTAAAAAAAGTCAAATAGAACAAAGGCTGAGATTAAATCATAAGAGTCAGATCCAAGGGCCAAGGGAGTTCCACGTGGGGACGGTGGTGGAAACCACCGTCTTCTTCGGTGAGCAAACGGAAACCGGCCACCAGTTGCAGGTTTTGCAACCTCAACCAAACTACACGTGCCTTACACCAAATTAAAGCTGGGGTGATGTACATCACCCCTGTAACCTTGGATTATCCTCAAGATCCCAATGGAAGGAGAAATCTGAGATGGAAAATCCAGGTGTTCAATCTGAAATGCACCAATTCATAAAATTAAAGCCACCATTGGCTTGCCTCTCACACGAGGACTTCAAAGAACCAAACAAACATAAGCAAATCACATCATATAAGGAGATTCAGATCAAAACAATTGAGATGTAAACCTTTGAAGTGCAGCTTTGATGAGCACAATCCAACCAAACTCTTGCTTGCGTCTTGATCTTGAGATGATGATGATGCAAGGCTTAGGAATTGGAAACTGATGATCAACCAAGGAAGTTGAAATTCAAGTTTTAAATTGAGAGAAAAAAATTCAGAATTCCTTTTAAGTGAGGTTGGGTATGGATTTCAGCAGAGCTTTAGGCGCCTTCAGGTTGATAATTGAATGAAGCAAGGTTCCTATTTATAGCTGAAATGTAAGGCAAGGTGAGGAGAAACTCGTGTGCATGATCATTGGGTCCTCCATGCATGGGCCTGTACAGGCGCATGTGAGGCCCAAAACCAATTGGAAATGCAAGCTGAAGTCACTTGGAGTTGAAATGGACGTGTGGTTTGAGTGGCAAATGCTTGTGCATGAAGTTTCATCATGAATTCCATAATTGGGCCTAAATGTTCCCCTCTTCGAAAGTCACTCTTATAAAATCCAAACATAGACATGTGAGTAATGGTTGGAAAGGTCTTGACATAAGGAACAAAATCTATGTTGGACAAAAATCCATTTGGAGTTTGGAAGATTATGAAAACCGGTCATGAAGTTTGAGGTACAAAACATGCCTTTTGAAAAAATGCCAAAAGTGGCCAACTTCAAGCCCTTCTGTTTCAATGATGCAAGCCTCAAATGGAAAAGCCTCCAACATAAAAGTTGTATATATTTTCAATATGATCAATTTTTACTTAAAGTTTGCATCATTTGGATTTTTGATGAGAAATTTATGGGCACTTAAAGTTGGACTTTTTCAAGATTCAATGGCTTTGGTCCAAAGTGACCTATAATGTTTTGTATTATCACATGTGTTTATTTTAGGATTATGAAATTTTATCCAACATAACAATTGAAGTAGACATCTTAAGATTTCCAATTCAATTAGTCTCACCTCAATATCATGAAAAATGAGTGAGTTAGGCCTTTGGGAAGTTTACCCAAAATTAGGGTTTTAGTCAAAATGACCTATAATGTTTTGAAATGAATGATGACCTTTAAAGTTTCAAATGAATTTTTGATGAAAATGAAAGTTGTTCATATGGTGCTTAAGAACATTTTGTCTCTTGGGGTCATCTTTATTTGACAAACACATCAAAAGTTAGATCTCAGTGGATCTCAAAATAGTCAGATGACTTGACTGGTCAACTTCTCAAGTCCAAACTTCAAATATTAATGAATGAATGATTGAGGACACTCACATAGGCTCATATATGTATAAAATGATGAATGAAATAACTTCCCTTGATTGAATTTGATTATAGGTTGAGGTTGCTTCATGAGCAAGGCACAGTTAATGCACAGATGAATTAGGGTTTCCTTGGGAAACAATCCTCAAGCCCTTTGATTTATCTTGATCAAATTGGAAAATTGAGATACTTGGGAAACATATATGATGATTGAGAGATTTGGGAACCATTGTCATGCTTGCTTTCATCTTCATTTGTCCATTTCCTTGAGCATAGGAGCCTCCAAGAAGCAAGGGATCTCATGATTGCTTAAGCTTCAAAACAAAACAAGTTAGTGACATATTTTTGTGCTTTTGGTTAGTAATAAAAATAATAAATGCAATAATATACAATTCAAGCATGCTTGGTGGTCTCAAACCAACTCACACAAGTCCCAACCTAGGGTTAAGGAACCAAGATGTTATGATCCTTGAGGCAAATGCAATGAGCAATGATATGATGCCATGAGGGATCTTAGGGTATTACACTAATCAACTAACATTTTACTAACTTTTAATTTCAAGTCATTTACCTTATGCACTTTAAATTCAAGCTCTTTTTATCATTTTCCATTATTCATATCATTTAACTTGTTTATTTTAATGTCATTTTTACTTTGCTCCCTTGATCCATGTATTGTGAATATATTGTGATTGTATGTACTTGTTTGTGTATTTTGTTTGTGTTTGTGGTATTAGGACCTTAATGTATATAATAACAACAAAAACCCTAAAAAAATATTTGTGTGGACTGTTGGATTTGATCTGAGACTTGAACTTAGAATTAGGCAACACTCCCTATGCAAAAGGATTTGGCCAAATGTCAACTTTTCTGAAACCAAGTCATTGTGAATTGAGTTTTCATCTGATGCAAGTATTGAGATCCCTTTTGAGTTCATCTGCTACATGGTCTTGATGGAAATGTTACTTTAAACCTGTGTTTAATGCCTATTTTTGAGCCATTCAAGGAGTATGTCATCTGATACATGGGAGATTATGAAGAAGACTATGAAGTTGCTAGCTTGGATGTGGCTATCTTTATTTGATGCCTTGCTCTTTATCTTGCTACTTGTGTATTGATATTGCTTGATTTCAAAGTCCAAAGGAAAAGTGGGTTTCTATATGACATTCTTGTCTATTGGATTGCATCCCATTGGTCAGATCTTTTCAACTCTTAACTTTTAAAAAAATTCTTCGGATTAGTCTCTTCATCTCCTCCCACTTCTTAAATTTCAAATCTCTCCCCTCTTTCAAAATCTTCTTTGCTTGCGATTTCTAAACATATACTTTATTGCAAATTAGAAACTTTGGCTTTATGCCATTGCGTTTTTTTTTAACTTCTTTTCTTAATTCAAACTTGTAAACAAACTTAACCATACTTGACTTAAAATTTCAAAAGACAAAAATAACTAACACTCATTCAAACTCTTTTAGGCTTTTGTGCCTCTTTTAAACTTATTTTTTTATTAAAAGCAATTCACTCACTTTGAAATTGATACCACGAACTGCGAGGTTTTGATCCCTCATTTTTATGTTGGTACGTAGGCACAAGTTCGAAGGTCTTGTCAAACACAAAAATATAATCAATGAATTCTTCTCTCATCCCCACGCTCTATTTTTCTCAAACATCTTTTAGACCAAAATACATACACACATTAAAAAAGGGCTCCCTAGGAGTACCTAGGACACTTTGGGTGCTAACACCTTCCCTCTGTGTAACCAACCCCATTACCTGTAATCTCTGGCATTTTATTAGTTTTGATTTGAAAACTTATTATCTTTGGGTTTTGTTTATACTTTTCCCTTTTCCTTTGGAAACAATAAAAGTGCGGTGGCGACTCTGGTTTTATTGACGTTAAGTTTATCCATAGCTTGATGGTCATGAATTTACCGCTACACAAAGGCCCAATACAGACAAGATCCAAGTGTTAATCCCAATGATGCAACTCCCATTAAACTTGTCCATCATATATAATTAACATATGTTAGATACAAGATACACTTTTCTAATCTCATACTTTCACTTCACTCATTTTGGACTCTTAATTAACTTGAGCGTTGGAGTAACCTTGCAAGTCCATTCATGTGTTGCCTCATCATAAGTTTGCACTACCGTATCAGAAGTCCATTATCATCAGTCAATCATAATTATTGTTCCAGTATTAAATAGTGGCTCCGTCTCTAGAAATTGACATCTGATTCTTGTAAAATTCCATAATCAAATCTCATTTAAACCAAAGCCAGATCGCGATGTAATCGCAATAGAAGAAAGGAGTGCATTCCCAACCTTGTGTCGAAAAACATCTCCAAACCTCTCTAGACAACATCGATTCCTAATATTGTAATTCATAAGATCAAGAAGGAAACACTGCAACACAAACTTCATATACAAAGTTTTAGATCTCATATAATCGAAAATATAAACCGGAAAAAATCTATTAATTGATGCGATTGCGATGAAAAAACAAACTTCTTACACAAAGTTTAAGATTCATACTTCTAATTGCAACTGATAGCATCACACTAGAATATTCAAACTACGGTGGAGATTTGATTGATCCAAATATATCTCAAGGCGAACGTAAAGGTAGATGTCGAGAGTACATGCATTGGTGGAATAAGAGGAGAAAGAATCCATGTATCCAGCTAATTCATCAACATTCTATGAAGGAAGGCATACATGTTGAATCTATTTCTACCATAGATGATAGGGAAACTACACCTAGGGTCCCTAGGAGATGAGTAGCTAGAAGGGAAGACTAAAGTAACTACCAGTCAGATCGGACAACTAAAACATACAACGACTCGATAATAGGGTCGAGATATCCCTACCACCGAAACCAGGAAAATTTCATGTGATCCACCTTAATAACTAAGAGGGGGAAGCCCAAAAGAAATTTTGTGTTATGGTATCAGGCAAATACAGGATGCATAAACCTTTAGGTGCCGAACACCGTAGCTTAACGTAGAAGGAAGAACCCATAAGGAAATAAAGATTGTCGCCCGAGCAACTCCAAAACCAAGCATTTAAAGTCCTATGAAGCAAAACTCATCAAAAGGTCAAGTCGAATACCGAATGATCACATGTGGACCCCCCCCCCCCCCTCCCCCCAAAGTCAACTATATCAAGAATGTGTGTTAATCCTCACAGTGCATAAGATAAGTATTTCCCAGGGCTCTTCAGAAATTAAATAAATGAATATTTTGTCCAATGATATACTTTTTACACGAATAATATTCTCCAATATGGAATAGATTCTTTTTGTGAAACAGGATCTTATGAGGCAGAACGTCCAAAGGCGCAGCTGGAACACCCCCTCTTAGGAACTAGTCACTCCAAAAGCATAGATGGTGGAGCCCAGGAGACGTCCATCTTAAACCAGGACAAAAACTTAAGGGCAAGGACGGGAACCCTATCCTTGGCTAGGGATAATTCATAGTGATGTTGAAGACTTGCTATAACCCCCCGAAATATATTTTATTTATTTAATCAAATAAATCATGTTTTTATTTAATTATTCAGTATGTGATGCGTTTTTAATTAAATATATTATGAGTTGTATGTGTATGTGGTGCATGGTGGAGTGTAGTGAGAGTTTTGGTGGATGGGTAGTGTAGCGGTGTATTCGTCGCTATATGATTTATCGATTAAACCATAAGCAAAGCATACAATGATTTTTCGAGTCGCCACCGCACTTTTATTTATCCAAAGGACTGGCTAAAAAGCGAACAAAAGCCTAAGAAGTTTTACACGTAGAAAACTAATAAAAAGATCAGAGATTCTGGGTAAGGGGTAAATTACGCAATGGGAAGGTGTTAGGCACCCACTACGTCCTAGGTACTCCTAGGGAGCCCTTTTCACACTTGTTGTACAAAATCGTTATTTGTTATGACATAAGTATTGTGCAAACATGATTGGGATGATGAGAAATGAATATACAAGTTTTATTGGGTTTGAACGGATGAACCCGCTGCCTACGTACCTTCCATCAAAGGTAAGGATCAAAACGCCGTAGTTCGGCTAAAAGATTTCCAAAAGTTGGTGGATTCAGTTTTAAACACAAGCACTGAGGCTTTTCATTATCAATGGGAGAACACTCAACCAAAAACAACATCCACCATGCGAGGATAGCTTCGACGTACTAGAGGGGTTAGCCCTGTTTTCAGTACGGAAGTCTTACTGTCGACTCACTAAGGATAGGCAAGATTTACATCAACCACAAAGATAATTGAAACCTATGGCTAATGTGAAAAGATTAACAATGGACAGAGCCAAAACAAGTGAATGAGTGAAGTTAATTGATTGTGATTATGAAAAGAAAGTCAAAGTATGATTAAGATTGATTCAAAAGAAGTATTATGAAAATGGAGTTTGAAAAAAGTTAAGGACTTGGGGTCCAGGTTTTTAGTTAGAAAACATGAAGATGTTTGCACAACACTTATGTCAAATTTGAAGTCAAAGTGTGAAAATGTTTAGGACATAATGAGGATGAATGGATGGAAATGGGTTTGTAAAACTTCTTAGAAGGTTCACTTCTTGAAATCATATGGGAGATGATTCAAGGGTGTCCTTTGGAATAGCAATGGATAATAACAAACAAACAAGAAAGAAAAGAAAAGCGGATATCGGATGCCAATCACTGGGCTTATACCAATCTCCTAAAACAAAATGGATGTCAGAGGCCACTCAATGGTCTTACACTAATCTCCTCAAAAAGAAAGACAAAGATGAGGAATGGAAGTTAACTGCCAATCTGTCTGGACTTAGGTTAACTCCACAGTATGGTCCTAGGAAATCCAATGCCACATTGCAGGGACTTACAATGGATCCTCTCATACAAGAACAAAAGCAACAATATGATCACGGGAATGCAAATGCCAACTTACAGGGACTTATAATTGCCACCTCACATACAAACAGATACGAAACATGGATGTCAGATGCCAATCTGTCTGGACTTACTCTAACATACACAGTATGATCCTAGGAAAACAAATGCCAACTTGCAGGGACTTACAGTTGTATCCTCACATACAAGTAAACAAAGGAACATGTGATCACAGGAATGCAAATGCCAACTTGCTGGGACTTACAGTTGCTTCCTCACATACAATCAAACAGATCAAATTATGATCACAGGACAACAGATGCCAACTTACAGGGACTTATAACTGTATCCTCACATACAAACAGATAAAACAGAAGATATGAGTGACCAATGAGGTCTTACACTCTATCCTTCCATATCATAGGAACAAATGCCAAAGAAATGGACTTACAATTGTCCTCAATGGGCAAACAACAATAATAAAAGTCACACAGACAAATGATATGATCATGCACTAATGGCAATTGATGGTGATAAATGCATAACATACAAGCAAACATGTGCATATGAAGCAATCAGTCAATCAATGAATATCAAACAGCACACTCTATAGCCAAACAAAAGGGGGCTCACACAAGAGGGTTTGACTATGAAAGTCCACTGTAATAGGTAAATGTCGCTCTTAACCTTGCCATTGAGAGGCTAAGGTGAAGCAGATGAAAAGGAGATGAGGGGTGTGCCTCATTGCTTCTATCCCTGATCAGGGAGAGCATCAAAGAAAGTGTGGGAGCTCAGAAAGATGGAGCTCTTTCCACATTATTGACTCGATAGATCTTGGGTTTTTATCTCGATGCTTCAACCATGTAATGGGAGCAAAGAGAGGACACACTGAATAGTGGGGGATAGATTGCTTATCCCTACCTTCCACCAATTGCCTTACTTGAAGGACTTTTCCTGCTTGGGACAATTTTAAACACACACAGGCATTGCCTCTTAAGGAGGACTTCAGACAGTTTGCCCGGTCAAATAACAGACCGGGTCTCCAGACTACATGAAGAAGAAGTAATTATACCTCAAAGCAAATGCTAAATAGCAAAGCAAGCAACTAAAGTGTACCTGAAAAAGTCAAACTTATTAGTAAACAAGTCAACAGTTCAAACCAAAAGAGATGGATAAACAGCAGTCAACCATAAACAGAGGTGCCAAGGCACAAAGCCAAACTCATATGAGTCACACCTACAAAACAAGGGTTAGCACAATATATATAATCCAACTCAATCAAATTTGAATGATCTTTGAGGCATTGGTGCTTAACCTGAAA
Source organism: Lathyrus oleraceus (assembly GCF_024323335.1). NCBI lineage: Eukaryota > Viridiplantae > Streptophyta > Magnoliopsida > Fabales > Fabaceae > Lathyrus > Lathyrus oleraceus. Next base: position 151,387,087 of record NC_066580.1, read on the forward strand.
CAATAGCTCAATTGTAAGCTTAAAAGACCACTAGGACTAGCCTAGGGTCAAGGATGAAAGAAAAGGTCAAAACAGCAAATAAAAGTCAACCAAAGTCAAGGTCAAACATTTAGTAAGCAATCACAATTGGGCCTACATTCAAATCATGCATCATTGTCATTTCATGAACATTTGAAGTCAAAGTAAGGCAAATGAAAGCTCAAAGAAGTCAACAGAATTACTTGCATCAAAAGTCAACCCAAACAATCTCAAAAAATTATCAAATAAATCACATTCAATCCTAACATCTAGCATGGCAAGCATGTCAAATTTCATGGCATTTGGATGAGAGGAAGGCAGTCAATTAAAATCAAGAAGTCAAACCAAAATCAAGCATGCATAATGAAGGTCAACAAACATGGGTCAACTTCAAAAAATCATATCAAATTGAAAACAGAATAGAAATGAATGAGATTAACACCAATGCAAAGCTCAAGATGTCTAGTATGCATATATGAAATTTCATGATCATACAATAAGATATGAGAATTTCACAAAGGATATGGCAATGTGTAGCACAAAAAGTCAACATTTGACTAGGCAGGGAAGAAAATTCACAATCAAATTGGAAACAGCATGGTTAATTCCAAGAAAATTCATACACAAACTAGACATGTAAGAGATCATTCATGCAAAATTTTGGGTCATTTGGATGTGAGGAAGCATGTGAACAAAAATTGGGAAAATGCATATCATTCATGTAGCACCAAATGTAACACTTCACTTCAAAAAATCAAAGCTCACACATCACAAATGAGGAATGCATAAACTCTATATGGAAACAAAGGTCAATGAGTCTAGTTTCACCACAAAAAGTTTCAGGGGCAATGGATACATCATGAGTATTTCACAAAAGGAATGGCAAAATGTATCAATTATGCATACATGTCAAGAAAATAATTATCAATTAAAATCCAGCCAATGGAAAATTAATTAAAAATCACAATCAAATACTAGACATTCTTGTGAACATGATGCAAAAAAAATCAGAATTTTTGGGGTTGAAATGAATTAAAAGTGAATTTGGCAAGTTGAGGAATAAATTGGATGAACATGAGCAAATAACATGAACAAAGGAGTCAAACAATGGTCAACCGATGGCATACTTGTAATTAACCCCTTCATTAAACCAAACTCTGCGTTTTGAGCACCTGAACCAAATAATTTGATTGGTTGGCTGGCAATGAAACAGTACACACGCAGGAAATTCAAACAAACCAACCAATTGTGTTTCAAGATCAAAACCCTTAGGGTTTATGCAGCCATGGCACATGTAATCAACAGCAAAAAATGGATTCAAAACAAAAGGTACAGTTCAAATGGCAATACAGTCAAAATGCTCATGCAACATACAGCAAACAACAGCCAATCATGTTCAACATTTCTAGGCAGCCTTAGGTTTTTTTAAAAAAACAGCAGCAGGGTTTTAGCAGCAAGGCAATCGAATTCATCTCATGATTCATCATCAGCATTAGCAATAGAAGTTCGAACAAAGTGCATCAACAGCATGACAATGGAATGATGGTATCATGCAACAAGAACGATAGCAGCAACCAATATACATGCATCTATGAAGCTGGATTTTTCTGGAAAAATGACAGAGTTCATCATAGCAGCAACATTCATCACCTCATGCTCAAAATCATCAGACAACAATCAAAACAAGCAAATCACACCACAGCATGGCCTTAATACTCATGTAGCAACATAATACAAACAAACTGAACACGAGTCATGTGGATTTCTGGGCAGAGTTAGGGTTTTAAAACAACAGCAAGCACTCATCACCTTCATTCAACTCGAATTTTTTTCAAGCCCAGAATTTAAAATTAAACATAGCAATGTGTTCATTAAGGCATGGTGAGTAACAATCCAGCATCCATTTTCCATGAAACACAATCAAATGCATGAATCGAGCAGATAAAGTATGAATCATCAAGTTTTGATCATGAACAAAAAGTCCCAGAAATGGATGACCAGCATATCACTAGAAGCATTAGGGCATGGTGAAAGCAAATCCATCATTATTTTTCAGTGTAACACAACATGGAAGTAGAATCGAACAAAAATACATATGACCATCAAACTTATTTCCAGATTTCTTGTGATATGGTTAACCATTTAGCATGATTCAAGTTGTATTGGAACAAGCATGGAAAGACCTTTCATAAACATATTATGGCATGGCAAATGATTAAGTTCGAATACTTACTTGGTTTTGAAGCAAAATGTGAAACAGAGCTGCTTTGATGGTTACAAGCTCAAACAGATGAAGCCCTTAGTTTGGAATGATGGCTGGAGGGTAGCTTGAAGCTCAGCAACTCTTGGAAACCCCAAAATCGAAAATTACCATTGTTGGATTCATGGAAGAACAGACCTTGAAATGCTATTCCAGTTAGTATCTCATGCTTAGAAATGGCAGGGTTGCTGTTGATTGGCAAAGCAAGGTCTGTTTTGTGGCTGCTAGTAGCAGTAAATCATGCTCCCCTATGCTGTTTTCTGTTGCTTCTGTTTTAAGCAAGATCTTGCAGTTTTTGGTGGAGGTCCATGCCAAATGAGAGAGTGAGCATTTGTGCATCAGTGAGTTGGTTGTGATGGCTGCAACTTAATTTCAAACTGATAGAAGAATGCTGCATAATCTCTGCTGTTGGACAGTCCAAAGCATGGTTGCAACTTTTGGTGTTTTTTTGACAGCTTCTTTTTCAAAGTCCAAAAGCAAAATGAATCAAGATGAGTGAAAAAGGGTTCCTGCTGTGCTGCTACTGTCCTCCATCTGCAGAAAATATGATGAGGAGGTATGTTGTAATGGTCATGGTACAAGTATGGTTGTGGAAGCATGGTGAAAACATGTACTTTTTGCCCATTCTTTGGCAACTTGGCAATGCCTTTGTTTTTGCTGGTTTTTTAGGCTGCAACATGTTCAATTGACAGCAAAATGGCCTTCTAATTTTCTGTTTTGAGAGTACAAATCATGGTATGGTGGATGGCATGGACAATTATGGTGAAATTGTACCTTTCTTACAATTCAAGCAACCAAGCAATGGCCTCATGTCCTGCATAATTTGAGCTTGCAAACACACTTAAAATGATATTCTTGAGCTGTTCCAATTGGCCAAATGTTAGAAAAAGGTTTACTTCAAAAAGTCAACTCTTGGTCAAACTTGCATTTAAATGAGAAAAGTCAAAATATGCCATTTTGATTGGTGAAGTTTTGGCTCATGAAATTTATATTTTTGGAAAGAGGGGATCAAATGTGACTTGTAGGAAAAAACCCCACCAAAATTGGCCAAACGGTTTGAGAGATATGGCCCTTTGAAGTTCAAGATTTTCTGAAATCGATTCGATCATAACTTGCCAACCACACATGGGAATTAAGAGTTCTAGGACTTTTTGGAAATGGGAGAACATGATCTTCAACTTTCATGTTGGGCAAAAATTCATTTGAGGCTTGTATCATGATGTAAGTTTGAGGATCAAGACTTTCCATTTATGGCAGGTTTCAATTACAGGTCCAGTTTCCATTTTTGGAAATTTTTGATCTGGCTTCAAATTCTTCCATGATGAGGTTGGACATGACATATGAGGCTTATATAAGCATGAATGAACTCCTTCAAATCAATTCCATCCATCAAATCACTGATTAAATGGCCAGTTGACCAAGTTTGACTTTCTGTTGACTTTTCTAGGGTTTTGCATGATTGAACCACTTCTGATGAATTCCAAACCCTAATTCCTTGAGACCTTGATTTCCAATGATGTCCCAAGTTGTGTGAACTCTTGATTATTGGTCATGGTGCCCAAATTCTGCAAGAATGGCCATCATCCATTGCTTTGACTGACTGTTGACTGTCTTTGACCTAATTGCTGATAATTGCTTCAACTGCAAGCAACAAGGTTAGACTGACAATATTTTTGTACTTTTTGGATGATAAACATATGAAAAGCAATAATATACAAATGCAAAACATGCTTGGTGATCAAGAACCATACACACAAGGCAACCTATCCACTAGGAGGGAAGCAAAGGCATGCAATGATCCTTGAGGCTATGATATGAGATGATATGGGCCATGAGGGATCTTAGGGCCAAAATTGGGGTCTTACAGGTAGAATAATTAAAATAATTAGAAATAATTAGAATTAATCATTGTTTTTAATTAATTTAAATAAAAAATAAATAGAGATTTTGGGTGGAAATTAGGAACTAAGGAGAAATAGGGGAAGTGGTGCAAAAAATAAGAAGAGTTCGACCTTAGTGTAATTATCAAGAGATGAAATTAGGTTTTTAGAGATAAAAAGGGATTAGTGGGGTCTTTAAGAAAATAATATAAAAAGTTAAAGCTTTTGGGAGAAAAAGGGAGGTTAGGGCTTGAAGAGGGAAAAATAAATCATCAACCTAATTCAGAATTTTGCAAGGAATTTGAGGTAAAGGGATATAAAGGACTTCTACATGGGTGTTTGACATGAAAGGATAGAGAAGGGAGACCCATACTATCTTTAGGGATTATGTGCAATTTTTATGAATAGTTATTGTTATGAGTTAATCTGAAAAATTGATGACTGAAAGTGTGATTATCAAACTTTCGTGACTAAATTCATGGGTGTATTGTTATGTTTATGTGTATGTGATTATGTGCCATTGTTGGAGTTTTGAAGCTTTGAACATAAACCTAAATTTGATGAAAGTGATGAATAAATGGTGTGTCCAATTGTTATGATTCACGATTTAATTTGTGTGATATAACATCTTTAATTGTGATGAGATTGTTATACTCTATTAAATTCATGATAGGATATGTTTGAATGTTATCATGAGAGTTGGTTTGATGTATGAGGGATATGGAATGGGGAATATGAAGTTAACGTGTGAAAAACTGGGATTTTTGGAATTTGAGGTGATGTCAATCGATTGACATCTTGTGTCAATCGATTGCACGCATGAAAAATTAGAAAAAAATTTGAAAAATTAACCCATGTCAATCAATTAATTCCATGAATCAATCGATTGCTCTTAGTTAAAGCGTGAAAAAATTGAAAAGGCATAATGTAATTAGGGCTAATGTCAATCAATTTCACCCAGATGTCAAATGATTGATGATAGTTGAATCTTGAAAATTTTCTAAACTAAACCCTATTATTTTATCTGATTGTTTTCGCCATAACTATACTTCCGTAAATCCAAAGGGGATGCGTTTTGAAGCCTTTGAAAGCTAACGCGTATGTATATCCCATAGTTATGTATTAAGAGACTATATGGGTACTGGAAATTGTGAAAGTTAATAACTTTACTTGTTATGCACTAGTTAACAATAATGAACAAAGGGTTAATTGATGCAAATGAATGAATTAATGATGAATTGATGTTAAGATGATTTAATATGATTGAGTGTTGTGTGGATATGTACTTGATGTGGTGTTTTTGTCTGGTGATGTTATATGATGTGAATATGACTCGTATTATTATGAAATGCATGATTATATGGTGATTAATCATGTATTGATGGTGACCATTGTTGTTATTATTGGTGGATAGTAATTCAGAAGGGGGAATTACTACTGTGTATCAATGCATATTATTTATAGTCAGAAAGGGGACCATAAGCATTGTTAGTGTTGTTGCGCTGATTTTTATGGACATGCATCATTGTGTCGTGTCGTTGAAAGAGGCATGTTCACTAGTTTAAAAGGGGGGACTAGTGGCTTGTCTCGTGATCATAAGGGGGGCTTAAAGCTTGGAAGGGGGGATCATGAGTTCATAAGGGGGGACTCGGTTCTAGAGAGAACCAAATGTTGAGTTGGTAGCATATGCATAGTATCATATTGTGTCGTGAGTTGCATTACATATAATTGCATATTGTTGTGAATGGGTGAGAGATTACGATGATGTTGGTTGTGTATTGAATGTATGATATGTTGTGTGTCTCTCTACCTTTGCATTTTTTACACCATTTATATCAAAGTTTATTTCTCACCCCTTTTTTTTAATGTTTTCCACCATGGACATCTTGTAGATACTCATGAGTAAAGTTGTTGTTGTGTGTGGAAGGGGGCTTATTGGAGCTATTCTTCGTTTTATTTATCGCTTTATCGTAATTTAGTGGTTTTAGTGCTCTGATCTTGTAACATCGGGAATGGGGCATTTGTTATGTCTTGAGTCAATGTTAAATTTGGTGATTTGAAGTTTAATACTTTATTGTTGAATTTTAATTTTAATTTGTTATGTTATGATTTTCCACGGCTTGTTGTCACATGTTTTGATGAGTTTTGAATGGTGATCATTGGCAACACCTTAAATTGTCGAGTAATTCTTTTTAGATAAGTTTTGGGGTTTAGGGTGTTATACTTACTCCAGCTCTCTTGAAATGGAAAGGTAAATGATAAAGCTTTGTGACTACGCCATCTCTTATCAACTAGGACGGGTAATGACAAAGCTTGGTGATTACGTTGGTTCCCATAAAATGGGATGGGTGACCACAAAGCTTGATAACTACGCCAGTTTCGGAGCTTATGTTGATCCCATCCTTGGGAAGTAATTAGAGTAAAATTATAATGATGGCAAAAGTCCTTACTAAAGGAAGCAGACAAGTAAAAGCATGGCATGACTATACAGATCCCCAGCTAGGTAGGTCATGGTAGCAGAGATATCACGAGCTTTCTTTAAGCTAGAAGACAAGGCTAAGAATAATCTTACCAATATAAAGGAAAGGATACAAAGAACATTGAACAAAGAAAGGTAAATAAATAATATCATTCACGCTTATTATAAGGAAACATAGAGGTACAACGCCCAATTCAAGTCACATAAAAACATGAAATTATACAGCATTGCTATGCAAATGAGAATTCTTATCATCCACTAAGGTTATATATCATACCACCTTCTACGGGTTAAGTTGAGAGCGAAGAACCTGGACACCCGGATGAGGCGCCTCCAGGTGGTTGGTCGCCTGTTCAAAAGCAATGTACACCTCTTTAAGGTTTTAGTCAAGTAGCTCATCGACCTTCTTCCTCAAATCGACCAGTTACCCCTCATAGACCCTCATGACCTCATCGATACTAGACGTCAATTGTGCCTCATTGATGGCTTCCTCCTCATAAAACTTCTTATTTTCCTCCAAATAAAACTAAAGCTCAGTGTTCCTAGCAACAAGAGAAGAAGGGGTCCATGAACTTCCGCCTTTCCCTGGAGCGACTTAAGCTTGTCCACTTACTCCTGAAAAGCTTGCACTTTTTTCTAGAGTTGGAATCTCTCATGCTCAACTGCTTCACATTTAACTTTCTATGTATCCCTTTCCTTAAAGGGTTACCCATAGTTATAACGTCACCCCGACTAATAGCAGCCTGGGAAAATAGAGAAGTTGTTTGGTAGGTGTAGAAAGTTTCCTTTGAAAAGTGTTTCATCTTCTCCGGTTCAGGGAGATTATGGAGATATGCAAGGCCTTCCTCATAAATATAAGAAATCGCCTCTTGAGTGTGAGGAATCTAAGATAGTATGATGGTCGAATAGTTAATTAAAGGAGAGGATAACCTAACGTTGGCTACAGTAAACCTGACAAAGGCTTCCCCAAAGAGCTGAGCCCACCTGTTCAAACTTTCCTATTGAAGAGGCTTGTGGTCCTGACCCCGGTCCCTTTTATTATTAATATGAGAGGAGAAACTCGATCTTTGGCCCTCGTGGAAGTAGACCTGGGAGAAGCTTGAGTGAAGTCAGGACACCATAGTCAGTAGGAGGAGGATGAGGAGAAGTAGAAGCTCGAACCGAATAAGTGGTAGTAATGACCATAACTTCCCGTTTTTTTGCTAGGTCAAAAACTTACCTCAATGAAGCAATATTATCTGCAAATACAAGTATAACCCATATCAACAAAAAAAGGGGGGCGGGGTGAATGTCAGTGAGGGGATGAGTCCCTATCCTCACAAAAATTCCTTTTTCTTTCAAGTTTATTGGTCTCCCCCAAAATAGCACGATATTCGATCAACCGCTCCATTCGAATATAGGGATTTGCCTCAAAGGGACCAGACTCTTATTCATAGACGAGACCATCATAAAAAGCATCAAGGTCCTCATTTATCAAAATATCTTCAGGAGTAATAGAATAAAAAGAACAATATACTTATGAGGCCCCTACTTAAAGTGAACCCAGACCCAGTATCATCCAATCATGTATGTACACTTACTCTGAGGTAAATCCTGGAAGCCGACAGGAAGAAGTAACTCATCAGGGACCTGGAAGTAGGGATGACAATTGTACCCATTCTCAGTGGGTACCCACAAAATTTACCCATAACGGGTATGGTAAAAACCCGCAAAATGGATACGGGCACGAGCAGAAGTAATTACCCACTAAAATAAGCGGGTATGGATGTGGGTACGGGTATCTTAGTATCCAACCCGTCTCATACCCGCACAATATATATTTATATATTTTTATTTTCATTATTATGTACCTATGTTCATCTAACAATTTTATTAAGTATATCACTATTAAATTTTTATGCATTTTAATATAAATGTTTGTTTATTTCTTAACTCAACAATAACATCCTTAATTTTTTGTAAATGTTGTTAAAAAATTAAAATGACATGATAAATTATAATTGATTGATCATTTTTATAGGAAATACGGGTAAACGGGTATGAGTATGGATACTTAGGTACCCATAGGGTATGAGTACATATACAAATGTTGGTGCTCACATGGGTATGGACTCGGGTACGAAGATTTTTTTAAATCGCGGGTTTGAGGACGAGTATTATAGTACCCTGCCCATTGCCATCCCTACTTGGAAGAAGATAGAATGAGTTTCCAGGGTTTGGGGTTTTACCAACAAAAAGAAACCGCGAAAATCATCTGAGTTCTCTGTGTAAACACTAAATTGGGCAACATCCTGACGCAGTGAGATGAACCCCTGATTCCGGATGTTTTTTAGCAAAGTGTGCACCACGACAAAAAGATTGAAAAATAACCAGCAAGAGGACTTCCAATGTCGATATTCAGTCCATTATTGAAACCCCTTTATTAAAGCCCAACCATTTGAATGAAGCTTTGAATGGGCAATCACTAAGAACCGTAACACATATTCTTCAAATTCACTCCAGGATGACCATAAATTTATCTGAGTAAATAGGTACTCGTAAAAAAGGATAGAGCATTTTCCGAAAACTGCCACAAATGCTTTTGTTTGACTCGAGAGAATGATTGAAAAACACCTTTTAAATATGTTTGAAGAGACACAAAGTGTTTCTCTAAAAGACATTGTGTTTCGAGTAACCATCAGAATGTACTACCTTTATTACAAACACATTACATTTCCGTGAATGCTATAAAATTAATTTTGAAATCAAAGACTACGGATCTGTTTGGTTTATCTTTTTTTTAAATGATTTTTATAGTATAATATAATTTTGTGTAAAAAAAATTTATCATAAATAATTCAAATAAAAATTTGATTAAATAGTTATTCTTAAAATGTTATTTTAGATGTTTCATCATTTTATTTGAAAAAATATTTAAATTTTAAAATTTCAAAAAACCACATGATTTTTAAACTATTTTTAAATAAATTTTCATAAAAATAATTTTTGAAATATATTTTTTTTTTAAAAATACGAATATAAAAAAACTTATAATATTTTGAAAAATAATTTTATAAAACCTATTTTTAAAATTATTATAAATAAATAGATTTACTTTTTTAAGTTAAAACAAACAGAACCATATAAAGTATTATTTTATTTAAATTTTGAGGGTGAACTTCTAAAAATATATGACAATTCACATCTTCAATCTTCAATGTGTATGAAGGATTCCATGAATAATGAAACTGTCGGTGCCAAATAGTTCTTTTCAATTGGGGGACCATATGTTTGCGTCATTATCCCAATAAACAATGCAAAATAACCATAGAGAAAAAAAAAGAAAAGGAAAATTTTCTCCGTTCTACCTTATATTATATGTCGTTTAAGCTAGAAAAATCTTCTAGTTTAAGTAATCTTAGAATATCAATAATACACCACAAACATTTCATAATTTAATAATACATCACGATCATTGATATATTTAAAAAATAATCTACATATCCGAATTTTATAAAACTCAATTAAATTAAGTTTTTTGAAAAATAAATTTTTAGAATAGATGAAAAAACATCATTTTTTATTATTTTTCTCCGGGATGTGTGCTTTACAGAAGCTAAATATATAGGGATTAAGAAAATGTATAACTATTTAAAAAGTTGTTTTATTTAATCAAAAACCAGTTTTTTTAAATTAAAAAAGAAAGTGGAGCATTGGAGCCCCATTGTTATAAAATTGACTAAACATGTACACATGTTATGTCCCAATATTCCTAAAAAGCTTCATTCATATAAATTACCTAAAAAGTTGTTCAATAATTTTTTTTTTTTATTATCACTTTTTTATCATGATTTTTTTTATGTAAATCGACCAACGTTTTTGATACCTTTATTGTAACGTATTTATAAATTAATTATTATATTTTAAATTCAAACAAGCTGTTTTAATCTCTTCAAACATTTTTGGATTAAAAAGTGATAGTATATCCATTTTTTTATGATGTTTTTCCTATATCATTAACGTGTCATATTTTATCATGATTCTTATATAATACAAAAAAAAATTAATGTTGGAGTACCCTTTATATTTTTATTTAATACAAATTTGTTTATCCAAAAAAAAAGATTGTCACAAAAATATATATATATAATTAAAATTATTTAAATTTAAAATATAGAGTTTGATATCAAATCGTTGTAACTATTGAGTAATATTAATATCAAATTGTTGCAACTAATGATATATTATTTCAGTTGATTTATAAAAAAAATGTTAAAGAACTTTTTCTTATAAATAAAATCGGAGGTATTTATTACAAGTTGAATGAAAAAGTTTTTCAAATTTGTTTAATAGATTTTCGGTGAAACCTAAAGCTTATAAAATTAATTATTATAAGATTATCACATGTTTCTCTTGTAATTTTTTGTTTGAACTTGCTAATTGAGATTGTTATCATATGTAATCACTTATTTCCAAGATTATTTAATCTTAATTCCTAAATAAATGAACCTTTAATAACTTAAAGAAATTTCTAGATCCCTTGGTATGTTACAGTTTAATATTAAGCATGCATATTTAACATGAACATATGAGTTTAAAGTATTTACTTTTATCCTTTTATCCATAGTTGGTGATAAACTAAAATACTTAATTTAAAGTGTTTACTAATTCCACGTATGTTTCACAAAGTAAAGTATAAATTAATTTATTGGTGATCACTTTTTTAAAAGCATTAAAAATAGACATTATATAAACAGTATAAAATAATATATTAAAACAGAAATGATATCAAGGTTATTCTTAAGATTAACTACTTTTTTATAGAAGAGTGAACAATGTAATTAAACATAATAGAAAGAGTTGAGAAATACTACGTGAATCATATAAGAAAATAATTTATATGTAGAGTCCTTCATTGCCTCTTCAATGCATAGACGACATTCACAATTATAATGGTTTTCCTCTTAGTGGGATGTGTAAGAATTGCATCACAAGTAATATTTTAGAAAAAGATATTGAGAACACCATAAATTTCTTGATAGATGAGACCATTAATTCTCTTGGCACCATCTCTACTAGTTTAACTATAAATCACAATTTTTTATGTCTTGAATCTTGAGATTTAATTGCACACATGTTATTCACATGACTTTTTCAACATATTTGAAACAATAATTTATTAGATAAAACTTTCATATTATCTCTTAAAAATTTCAAACATTTTGTTAAATTAGAAAATATAGCTTAAATATGTTGTAGTACTCAAACAAAATCTATAGTTTTTGTTTTGTTATGAAACTAAAATTGATAGTAGAATAAAAATTGTGAGATGTTGCGGTAGATTTGAATTTCTGATACAGTAAGGAAGGAGTTTATCTACGAGATTAACATTCAAACATTCGAGTAAGTATGTGAGTAAAATGAGTGATTGAAGTTTAAATTTGAATTGTGTACCTAGAGAATGACGCGCTTTCTCTTTATCTAGTGGGGCGATTGTAATAACCCAATATTCTTCAGGTGTAGACTGCGGGGAGCCATTGGATATATCTTGGACCTAGATCTCTTGCGTTTTCCCCTAGGATAACACTCATACCTTGCAAGCAAACTGGCAAATTATTGTCTTCTTTGGGCCATGGCATATACCTTTTGTGGTTGGCCTAGAACAGTTGCTATCAAGCCCTTGACTGTCATTGATAATGTGAGGGCTTTTGTTGTATTTTCCCTTTCATGCCAACTACATCCCGACTTGAATGGAAAGTCAAGAGGTGATGTTAATGCCCTTAGGAATTCATTCCTTAAACGCACCTTATGATATGAATGTCTTTTTATAGATTCTATCATACAGATCTTTGGAAACTGAAATACTCGAGTGTTTTCCTAAGGTGGTATGGAGCGTTGATAGTGATTATTACTTTTGGTAAGTCACTATGTGATCTCTGAAGAGTCAACTCTTTAGTTTCTTGAGATGTTACCTTTGCTTCTTTGTCATCTACATTCCTGCAACACACTATTTTTCTGTAACTGAAGGAAGTAATGGCCATTATGAGTCAAAAATCAAAAGAATATGTTTCCGCTTCTTGGGTTAATCATGTTATTGCAACAACTACATATACCTTTTCCCAGGAAGGTAGTCTTGATTGGGATTTTTTGGATGTAGGTTATTATTTGGATTGGGGTGTACTGACCTCCGAGGAAGATAAAAGGATTTATAGTGAGTACGACGGATGCACGATTCCTTTCTATTAGTGAACCTTATCAATCTTGGGTATCCATTTGCCCTTCAACAACTTCGAGATAAAGGTATTAAACCACTTGATGATCTCTCTTTCCCAACTAAACTCTCTGAGTTACGAGTACATTATAGTCTTACAATATTGGTGCGGATATCAAGGGAAAGCCTTACTTATCACTTTTCTTCTACCTTTTTAGACTACAATGTAGTTCAACAAACCAAACGCATGGTCAGGGCTTGATTACTCTGGTGCATGTTAATCATTGTTTTAGAGTGTCTTTGGAGAGCATAAAGCATTTCGAGAATCGATTCATTTTGGTTGTTCCTCTCTATAAAGAGGCCCATGCGACAATATGTACCATAGGAACTGGCACGGAAGACAGGTGTACCGATCTATTTCATAAGTACTGGAAGAAATGTCATTTCTTGATGTGGAATGGATCACACATCTAAAAGGAGAGTGATCTATCCCAAAAGGAGCTTTATTTGAAGAAACGGTTGGTCACTTTCGTCAAAGAATTGGGTTATGTTGTGGGTGTCACTCCCCAGGATGATATTTCAAGGAAATGTTTGAAATGACTTGTTTAAACTCGTCTGTTGATGGAGGCTCGTACCAAGGAGGAGTTGAAGGTCTTTTTTTTAGTTTGTAATATTCTTGCCCCCTTCCATCAATTATTTTGTATACAATTCCCTTATACTTTGGTAATTGTTATTTGCAGGTTCGATGAAGAACGAGGAAACTATCCTCCAAATGATACAGGGAATCTTATTCGCCCCAACTGTTACTGGTTCTTCAAAAAAATCAATATTGGTCGATGATTCTTCTCTGGCTAGGATGGAAATGATTTTTCCTCGGACCTCTCTAACGAATTCTCAAGAAGGAACCTCTTTGGGGCCTGCTAGAAGTGTTTGTATCCTTAGTGATTCTCATTGGCCATCGCGTATGCCAGGTCCTCCGGCTCCTAACTTCTTGGCTAGGAAGGGACTTCATACTCTGATAGAACACTAGACGTCTACTTCGGAGGATGATTTTTTTTACCTTGCCAACCTGACTGGCGAGGCTCTCAAGGAGGAGGTTTCAAATCTTGCATATTTTACCCGACGTACTTATGTCGTTCTGGCCATTGGTGAGGTCGGTCGTTAGGATGATTTCCTATATGATTAGCTTCGTAAGGAGAAGCAGTTACAGGAGGAGAGTATATGTAACCACACGCTTCAGTGAGATATGTATCTGCAATAAGTATAAAAGGTTTTTATTTCTCTTACTAGGATATGTGATGCCTTGAATACCTTCAATCTTCCATACTCATTAGTTCATCAGGTAAAGCTCTTGGCGAGAGAAATAACAAGAAATGATAAAGCTCTGGCTTCCGCGTGGGTTACTTTATCTTCTACAGATGCATATTTTTCCACCGTTTAAGAAAATCTTGAAAATTTGCGGCTTGAAAAGGCCTCTTTAGCCTAGAAATTAAAAGAATCACCCACTGACAGTCTCGTGGTTGTTTCCGAGTCCTTTGAGAATGCTTTGTTGTAAGATAAGCATTTTCACCATCTTTTGCATATTTCGAGGGAGAAAGTACGGTCGGACCAGATGCATAAAAATAAAAAAGTCGTCTTACATAAGGATTAGTTGTGTCCTTTTCCACCTTTCTTTTTTTAATGTAATACCATGCACTATGAAGTATGAGCAAATTAATTTGACATTGAGATATTATTTTTACATGTTTTAGGCGCATGCATTTGGTCCCAATTTAATTGCTATGGACTTTATGTTAACTTGTGAGGTTTTCGCTCGAAGTTTATTGGATATCTTTGGGGCCATTCCCGTCCAAGGGTCGATGCCCTCCCGCCACCCCCCATATGGAAACTTGGTCCAAGGTTTATGTGTGACAGACCCACCGCGGCCTCTGAGTGGCTAGCTACCAAAAGGGGTGGGCCGGTTATAGTAGTTTTAGTGGTTTTTCCACTTTTCTTGTGTGTGTGCTTCGCATTATGGGATTTTTGTTGGTTTAGTCATGCATTTGTGGCATTTATGACATCACCCATGAGTATTTTTGTTGGACCTTCGATCCCTTTGGCCGTACCCCGTACTCACTGTTACCTTACCTGGTCACAAAGAAAAGATACATATCAGAGTTTGTGTTTTATTCATTAATAATTGAGATATCACATTGTAATTTTGTAAGGTAATTAGTTATACAAGAAATAACATCAAAGATAAAGTTGTCAACATAATCAGGTGGGCCTGCCACCGCTTATTCTCGCTAGTTTGTAGCTCTTCGGGTCAACCATTCCTTCCTATTGGGCCAATATAACTTGTTCTTTCTATGGAAGGCCAAACACTCGTGCTCTTTAGCTAGTCGGTAAGGAAAGCAAGTTGATCACCATGGCTTCGTACTCCCCTGGTCTTGTTGCATCTCTTGTTATATCATTTTGGATCCCTCTAGGTCAATATTGATTGTGATTGGCTCACCGTGAAGATTGTGGAATGTGAGCTTGAGGTGGATTGGTGAACCCACATCATCTACGGTCGCCACGAAAGGTCTGCTGAGAATGAAGTTGTAGATACTCATGCAAAGGACTATGAGGAATTACGAGTGCATGATCCTAACACCTCTTCCTTCCCCCACATATATCATCAATTCAATGTATCCACATATGAGGGCAGTTATGTCATTGAACGCTTGTAAGTAAGACCCTTCATATGGCCACAAGTTTTCTTTCTTGAGACCCATTTTTTCAAATAGATCTGGAGATATTATGTGACAGGAGTTGCCGTCATCGATCAGTATCTGTGATACATCGAAGTGGTCGACCGTGGAAGCTATGACTATAAGGAATGTATCATTCAGGGTCCCCCCAACTTTTTCTTATTCTCGGAACCTAAGCAATGATCTATCTGGGATCTTGGTTGAGGTACTTCTGTATTTCTTATGGATGGTCATTAATTGTGCAATCTATTCCTCTTCATAGCCCCCTTTGACGTGACGTTCTTCTAGGGCTCTCCCTTAGTAATGGGCATAATGTGTTGGCACTTTTGTTTAATTGGTCTTTTATCTTCACTGTTGGTCCCTTCATCGTTGGCCACGACATCCATGGTCTTATATGGGGACTTGTTCTTTAGAGACTATTCTATATCCCTCTTGTTTCCTTTGGTATACTCGGAAAAATGGCACCTCTTTATCAAACCTTCAATTGCATCTTTCACCTGGATGCATTCATTTGTGGGGTGGTCGTGGATTTTGTGAAAGCGTAAATATTTCATTTTGTCGGTTCTGGAAGAGTCTCTTACAAGAAAGGGTTTTTTGATCCCGACCTTCCAGAATTCTGTAGTTGTTACTCCTTATTCTAAATATACAATGGCTAAAAACAAAATTTTCAATTCCAAATATACATTTAATCCTTGTATTCTACTTTACTTATTTAATTAGTTTTTAGCCATTGTGAAAGTCATTCAGAAGTTTCTCTACTTATTCTATCAATATTTCACAATACTCCTTCATTGTTCCCTTTGCTTCTACTTACTAAACTTAGTAGTGCTTCACCTGTGTTGTTGTTAGCCAAGAATCCTTGCAAGTTTTCCCATCTCTACCCACAACAGAAACTCATTGTGTGTTTATTCCAATTGACTATTGTGTCTCCTAGCATTTTTAGCCATTCAACCATAAGTACTAGGTATGATCCTCCCAACTCGAACAAGTGAGGTGCACACTTAATTTTGAATTCCCTAATTTCTACTTCAAGCCCAGTACAACGTCCCCTGGTTTGGCTCTAAAAACCATCTCCCAACCTAATGGTCATACTTTGTGTATCTTTGGTATTTTAACTCATCATCCACACCATTTTTTTATCAATAAAAGTGTGTGTCGCTCCACTATCCACAAGCACTCAGCCGAGACACCTTGGATATTCCCTTCAAATTTGATTATTTGAGGTCTCTCCTTGTTGGTGATTTTGATGTTATTCAAACTCATCACACTTATATCCCCATCTATTTCGTCATCTTTTTCATTAATTTCTACTACCATAATTGGGTATTCGTTAACCTCCTTGTCATTTTCTTCTACTATTAACACCCTTAGTTGCTTATTTGGGAACTAATGCATTGGGTGAAAAGTAACACCATATTTAGAACATAAGCCTTTTTGTTTTCTTTCCAATGGTTCAGGATAAGTGAGATGAGAAAAACCTTTATCCCTTGGCAAATTCCTTCTTCCCTCTGTTTGGCCCATCTTATATTTCCTGGCCCCATTAGAATTTCCATCTACACCCCAACCCCACATTCTTGTGCACCCTTATCAAATACCTAATCTGATACACTAGTCTGACCCATCTTATTTCCATTAGTCTTGTAAGCGGATCCCCCTGATTTGGAAGACTGGTTGTAACCTGAATTCTCCATTAACCTCCTTATCTACCGCACACGTAACTTGTAAGAGCTTGCCATGTTTTATGCCAGCCATCGCCGTTAAACTCCCCACCTTCCCCCTTATTTGTCCTTTAAATCCATGTAAAATGTATTCCTGAAATTGATTTTCTGGTCATTTAGAAATTTGAGATGTTAAGTACTCAAAATTAAATGATGTATTTATCAATGGTCCCCTTCTGAAAGTTGTTCGAAAACAACTCATTTTCCATGGCCCCAATAACGTTCCAAGAAAGCGCCTTTCAAACCTTCCCAAGCCAATGACCTATCTTCATCAACAAGAGAGTTGAAAAAATTAATCGTCGACCCTCCATGCACAGTTGTGCTAAGTTCACCTTCACCTCTGGCAACGTATCTTGAACCCATATATAGATATCATTTCTAGATATCCAACTAATGGGATCTTATCCATTGAGCGGTGGCTATCCACCTTCCTCACTGACTAACTAAACTCCAACAATGCCTCATCATGCAACTGAGAATAACTTCCACTCATGCTCTTCTCTCTAGTAACCTCCTTCATCGAAATCGACGAATTCTCTGAAATCACTCCTAACTTATGAACATGAACACTTTCTGATCTTAGATACAACGATTTTCCCAACGTCTTCTCCAGCATCGCGATCATATTCCCCGGGATGTCCATGACTATTTTCTCCAAGTAAAAGCTCAAACGATAGAGGGAGTTCTCAGAATTCTAAACAGGTAAGTGGAAACTCGAATCTCTTTCTTCAACCGCTGCATAACATGCTCACTCTTCATAATATCTACAAATAAGGTAGAAACATTAGGGAATACCAAAGTAAGGAAAATGATAACACACACTCCTAAAGCTAATTTACTAAATATCTTTTGTATCTCTTCTTTAGACTTGGTATCTATGATCCAGTGAGTTTGAATGCATCTCTAAAGACATGTCTTAAAATCATGGCTGAAGGGAACCACCCCACCTACATAGCCAAGTTTCTAGAAAAAAGACATTGACTGAACTTTTAAGTACAACTCTTCCTCGGACAAATATTCTCCTTGTAACTACACATCTTGATTATGGTAAGGAAATAACTCTAAGTCCAATATTTATGAAAAATATTCATATAAGAAGAATGAGCTTCAAGGTTTAAGCTATAAATTTTTAAATGAACTGGGGACCACCAAGAAAAAAGTGATCCTTGAATTTTATCACGCTATAAGAATAAGGCTCAAAGTATTTAACGTTATGTCATAGAGAAATTATGCTAAAGCCATATGCGGATTTAGAACCACTTTGATCCTTGAAGAGGTGAAAGAAAAATTTATTATTGGTTTTCTCCCCCTGTACTCACACTAATGTTGAAAGACCTTAACAAATGTCAAACTGATAGGATGAAACTGTGAAGGAGCAATAAGCAAATGATTCAAAACACTATCTCAAACTCATTAAAATAAAGACGATAAATAACAAGAGAGAATAGAAATTCATGAAATGGGATGACACGCACACCATATTGGCCACATACCCTTTGATCCTCATCCAGAGGAAGGACACCTCAGTCCTCAAGCGGGCCTGCATCAGTCACAGTTAGGGCAAAAACATCACTATGGGAAAAGAGGGAGGTGGTACTTGATATGTTTGAACATACCTAAACCTCTTAAATATCCTTATCATCTCTCCTAGTTGACACAGAATAAACAACCATAATGCAGGAATCGACATGTAGAACAAACAAATTTAAATGTTAGGAAACCTTAAAAAAGACGAAGAAATAGGAAGAACAAAACTCATTCTCCAAGACTCGAAAGTATGAGTATGGGATAGAGCATGCAAAGAACCGAATCAAAAATTGGAATTTTCCAGTTATCTGATCAAATTACACACCCAGAGAGTACCTAGAGCTAATATGAAAAAGAGAGAAAAAATTATCTAGGAAAACAATAGACATGTCAACAGGGATAGTGAAGTCCCTTTAAAGACCTAGTAAACTTCCTCGAACTATTGAAAGTCACACGATCAATCCCCATTATCAACGGTTGGGACTTTTTTATGGTCGTTGAGTTAACACTTTAGTGCCTCAGGGCAATCGTGTGGATGATCAATAATGATAGAGAACATGCTTTATTCATTGACCCTCTTTTTGACATGCAGGATCACTATTACGAAGCCTTTACCCTTCATGACAAAAGAAAAGAGCTTAAGGCCAACTACTTTGGGTCAGTTGCCAAGGCTTAGTAGAACACAAGGCCCAGCACCAAAAGAATGTAGAGTATTGCAAAGATACAAGGAATATACCTAAATCATTTTCACGACTCCACTCGGGAACCTAGTTAACACCGTCATATTCATCCTACGACCATTTGTGTTTCACGCTCTCTTTTTGCATTTTATTTACCAATAAACTCCCCTATAAGGGTAGAGTTAGTGCACCATTTTCAGGCACACTCACTTCCACTTAAAATTTCATTATTCACTTCCTACACTAACTTGAGCGTTGGAGTGTCAACCTTTCAGGTTAGTTTCGTACATCGCATCAGAATCAAAGCTCCACCGTAACACATATATCTGATTATCATCTCATTCTGACGCAGAACAGATACATATAATACTAACTCCATCCATCCTTTAATATAAGTTTTCCTATAGTTTTAAATATATTTAAAAAAATGATTTTGACAATAAATTTATAAAAGAAATTATTACTTTTATAGTTATTAACATAACTAATTATCAGTTACAATATAATGTTAATTTAAAATTAAATATCTGACAATAATATCTATTTATATTTGTGTATTAATATATATATATATATATATATATATATATATATATATATATATATATATATATATATATATATATATATATCCCTCTTGTTGCCTTTGGTATACTCTGACAAATGGAAGAGTCTCTTACATATTTTGTCTTGTATGGTTGTGGCTCTTGTGAAAGCGTAAATATTTCGTCTTGTCAGTTTTGGAAGAGTCTCTTACAGGAAATGGTTTTTGATCCCGACCTTCCAGAATTTCGTTGGTGTTAATCCTTATTCTAAATATACAATTTCTAAAATAAAAAATTGCAACCAAATATGTATTTAATTTTTATATTTTACTTTACTTATTTAATTAGTTTTTAGCCATTGTGAAAGTCATTCAGAAGTTTCTCTACTTATTCTATCAATATTTCACAATACTCATTCATTCTTCCTTTTGCTTCTACTTAATAAACTCTGTAGTGTTTCACCTGTGTTGTGGTTAGCCATTAATCCTTGCAAATTTACCCATCTCTACCCCTACCAGAAAGTTACTGCATGTTTATTCCAATTGACGATTTTGTCTCCTAGCATTTTCAGTCAACTCCAAGTACTAGGTTTACTCCTCCCAACTCGAACAAGTGAGGTGCACACTTAATTTTCAATTCCCCAAAATCTACTTCAAGCTCAATACAACGTCCCTTTGTTTGGCTTTGAAAACCATCTCCCAACCTAATGGCCATACTTGGTGTATCTTTGGGATTCCAACCCATCCTTTGCGCTAATTTTTTATCAACAAAAGTGTGTGCCGCTCCACTATCCACAAGCATTAACACCGAGACACCTTGGATATTCCCTTCAAATTTGATTGATTGGTAATGATGTTGTTCAAAGTCATCACACTTATCTCCCCATCAGTTTCGTCATCTTTTTCATTAATTTCTACTGCCTGAATCTGGTAACCGTTAACCTCCTTATCATTTTTGTATACTATTAACACCTTTAGTTGCTTATCCGGGCACTGATGCATTGGGTGAAAAGTCCCACCACATTTAAAACATAAGCTTTTTTGTTTTCTTTCCAACCATTCAGGATAAGTGAGATGAGAAAAACCTATATCTCCCACCTTTTTCCCTTTATTTGGCCCATCTTATATTTTTTGGCCCCACTAGAATTTCTATCGACACCTTAACCTTGCATTTTTGTGCACCCTTAATAAATATCAATATGATCCACTAGTCTGACCCATCATATCTCCATTAGTCTTGTAAGTGGATCTCCCTGATTTGGAAAGCTGGTTGTAACCTGGCATGTGTTCTCCATTGACCTCCTTCTCTACCACACATGGGACTTGTAAGAGCTTGAAATGTTTCATTCCACCCATCACCGTTAAACTCCCCACCTCCCCCCTTATTTCTCATTTCAATCCATGTAAAACGTATCCCTGAAATTTCTTTTCTGGTAATTTAGGAATTCGAGATGTTAAGTACTCAAATTTCGTGATGTATTCATCAATGGTCCCCTTCTGATGCAGTTCTGACAATTGTTCAGAAATATCTCCCTCACCATGGCCTTAATAATGTTTCAATAGGGCATCTTTCAAACCCTCCCAATCCAATGACCTATCATCATTCACAAGAGAGTTAAAAAATTAATAGCCCTCCATGCACAGTTGTGTCAAGTTCACCTTGGGCAACGTATCTTGAACCTAGAAATAGATATCAATTCTAGATATCCAACTAACGGGATCTTATCCATTCAACGACGGAAACTCCACCTTCCTCACTGACTAACTAAACTCCAACAATGCCTCACCGCGCAATTGAGACTAACTTCCACCCATGCTCTTCTCTTCGGTAACCTCCTTCGTCGATATCGATGACTTTGCTGAAACCTCTCCCAGCTTACGAACTTGAACAATTTATGAGCTTAGATCCAACGATTTTCCCAGCGTCTTCTCCAGCATTGCAATCAGATTCCTCGACATGTCTTTGAAGGTATTCTCGAAGGCTTCAAACATAGTGCGAACATCTGAGAACTCACTCTCCAGTGCTTTGATCTTAGACTCCACCTTCCATAACGTGATCTTTTTGTTTCTTAGGTGGCATTCATTGATCCCCACAAACAATATCTGGTAGGTCAAACCAATTTGTTAGGAACCCAAAGTAACTAGCAAGAAAATTAAACACAGAACATAATTGCACAATAAGCAAATGATTGCTTATTTTGACGATGAAATGCAAAATACAAAGAGGAAAGTGACCATGAATCTGACACATAGCCAAGATCCTCTAGGTGGCTAAAGTCTTCTATTCATTTCTAATAACTTAATTCTTCCAAGATAATCCTCTCAAACATCCCTTCTATTCCTTATAACATAGGACGAGTACAATCATTCTCTCACCTCAACTTCCTAACATAATCATTCCTTATTTCCCTCTGTACCCTTCTAAATATATTATTCGTATCTTTGGCCCATCATTATTATGATGCACGAGAGGTACAGTGGCTTCACTGTTAGTCGGGTGGTTCTTATCATGCGACCATAAGAAATATGATTCACATCCATGTCACCAAAAAGGACAACTTGACTAATCGGCGTGGAGACCAGAGCAGACGGGGTGCCAATAGGCGTACCCGAAGCAGAATCTCAACCGACAGAATGAGTTCTCGAAATTCCAACTAGGGAAGCAGAAACTCAGATCTCTTTCTTCAATTGCCTCATGGCATGCTCACTCTTCATAATATTTGCAAATAAGGCATAAACATTAGGGAATACCAAAAGAAGGAAAAAGATAACACACATTTCTAAAGCCAACTTACCAAATATATTCTTCCTCTCATCTTTAGACTTGAAATCTATGATCCGGAAAGTTTGAATGCCTCTCTTCATCCAGGTCTTAAAAGCATGGTTGAATGGAACCACCCCGCATACATAGCCAAGTTTATGGCAAAAAGACACTAACTGGCAATTTAAGTACAAATCTTCTCCTTGCGACGACACGTCTTGGTAAGGAAATGACTTTGAGTCCAATATTTACGAAAAAAAATATTTGTATAAGAAGAATGAGCATCAGGGTTTAAGTTACAAATTTTTGAATGAACTGGAGACCACCAATAAAAATTAATCCTTGAAGTTTTTCACGTTATAAGAATAAGGCTCGAAATATTTAACGCTTTGTCGCAAAGAAATTATGCCAGAGCCATCTGCGAATTTAGAACCACTTTGTACCTTGAAGGGGGTGAAAGAACAATTCACTATTGGTTTGTTGCCCTTGTACTCAAACTAGTGTTGAAAGACCTTGATAAACGTCAAACTCACATGATGAAATTGTGAAGGAGAAATAAGCAAATGATTCAAAACACTTATCTCAAACTCATTAAAGGGAATACGATAACCAACTAGAGAGAATATAAATTCATGAAATGGGATGACACACCTACCATATTGACCATACCCTTTGATCCTCATCTGGAGGAAGGACACCTCAGTCCTCAAGCAGACATACATCAATCACAGTTAGGGCAAAATCATCACTACGGGAAAAGAGGGAGGTGATACCTGATATGTTAGAACTTACTCAAACCTCTGAAATATCCTTACCAACTCTCATAGTTGACACAAAATAAACAACCATAATGCAGGAATCGACAAGTAGAACAAACAAATTGAAATGTTAGGAAACCTTAAAAAAGACGAAGAAAGAGGAAAAACAAAACTCATTCGCAAAGACTCGAAAGTATGAGTATGGGATAGAGCATACAAAGAACTGAATCAACAATTGGAATTTCCAATCATCTGATCAAATTACACACCTAGAGAATAACTAGAGTTAAGATGAAAAAGAGAGAAGAGCTTTTTTGGGAAGTCAATAGACATGTCAACAAGGAGAGTGAAGTCACCTTAAAGACCCAGTAAACTACTTTGAATGGCTGAAAGTCGCACGATCAATCTCCATTATCAATGGTTGAGACTTTTTTAAGACCATTGAGTTAACACTCTAGCGCCCCAGGGCAATCGTGTGGGCGGTCAATAAGGATAGAAAACATGTGTTAGTCATTTTCCCTCTTTTCAACATGCAGGATAACTATTATGAAACCCTTACCCTTCATGACA
The DNA here is from genome assembly GCF_024323335.1 of Lathyrus oleraceus. Taxonomy (NCBI): domain Eukaryota; kingdom Viridiplantae; phylum Streptophyta; class Magnoliopsida; order Fabales; family Fabaceae; genus Lathyrus; species Lathyrus oleraceus. Next base: position 151,411,204 of record NC_066580.1, read on the forward strand.
AAAGAAAGGGGCTTGAGGGCAACTGTTTTGGGTCGGTTGTCAATGCCTAGTAGAACGCATGGCCCAACACCAAAAGAATGCATATCATTGCAAAGATACAAGGAATAGTCCTAAATCATTTTCATGACTCCGCTTGGGAACCTAGTGAACACCGTCAAATTCATCCTACGGTCGTCCGCGTTTCACGCTCTCTTTTTGCATTTTAGTTGCCAACAAACTCCCCTATAAGGGCATAGTTAGTGCACCATTTTCAGGTACACCCACTTTCATTTAAAATTCCAGTATTCACTTCTTATACTAACTTGGGCGTTAGAGTGCCAACCTTTCAAATTAGTTTCGTCCATCCCATCATAATCAAAGCTCCATCGTAACACATATATTTGATCATCATCTCATTCTCGCACAAAAACATATACATATATTCTAACTCCTTCCATCCTTTAATATAAAATTTCCTATAATTTTAAAGATATTAAAAAATGGTTTTTACAATAAATTTATAAAAATTCTTATTATTTTATAGTTATTAACATAACTAATGATTAAACAAATATTATAATTTAAAATTAAATATATGACAATCATATCTATTTATATTATATTTTAATATATACAAAATATAAATATTTATGAAATAATAATTTTTTAAAATAATTTAGTTAAATAAATTATATTTTATAAATATACATTTAACAAGAAAATTTTTTAAAGAAAAATTACTATTATTGCATGTGAATTTCTTTTTTATATATACATATATAGAAAGTGAATTTTATAATTAAAAACATACACATACTAATTTAATATTATCATCTTGACCTTGGTGATCATTACCCCAAATTTCACTCTTCCCCACCTCATATTTTCATCTCCTTCGATCCTTCTTACCTCATCCTAGCCACTATCTGTGTATCGCACTCACAGCTTCTTCTATCACAATTCTTTTGAAGTTGACAAATGAGACACAACTCATACATAGACTTTCTGTAACTGTGAGACTGAGACATACACAGATACACAAGGAACGTGTCAGTGATTTCCCTTTTCCCTGATTCCTCATTTTGTAAGATCCCAAGATTATCAGGTTAGTTTCCGTTTCTTAACTCAGATCTTGCAATTTCGCGTAATGGGTGTTTCTTCAGATCTTCAAATTTCATTACTTTACCACGTCTTTATAATGATAAAAATTGAAACTTTATTGCTATACTTACTATTTTAATCCGTTTGACTTTAATGGGTATCATTGTTTTCTCGTTTTTATGCAGGTTGTAAATCTTGGGGTTGATTTAACATTCAATAAAAATGTTGGGTCGGTCTGGATTTTCTAGACCTGGAGGTTTCAGACCTGAGAATTTAGGTCAGAACACCATGGCCATGATTGGGAATGTTTGTTTCTCAGTGTTTGTTATTGGTGTTTTGGTGTTTACTATTATGGCTGCTACTTATGAACCTGAGGATCCTTTGTTTCACCCTTCAACAAAGATTACAACATTCCTCACTTCCAAATCCAATGCTACTTTTAAGTCTGATAACAGTGTTGTTAGAACTGGTGAGGATTTTATGGCTGCTAATGAGTCTGTGTTTGGCTCTATTATTAACATGACTGATGTTGATAACTCGGTTAGCGGTGAGTCGAACGAGGCTGAAGCGACGCAGTGTGAGGGGAATTCTGGTCCTATTGATTGTAGGGATCCTGAGGTTTTTCATTTGATGATGAGAGCTACTATTGAAAAGTTTAAGGATATTCATTTTTATAAATTTGGGAAACCTGTGGCAGGGTCTAATGATAGTACTTGCGATATGGCGTGGCGGTTTAGGCCGAAAGATGGGAAGGCTGCGGCGTTTTATAAGGATTATAGGAGGTTTGTGATTGAGAGGTATGAGAATTGTACGCGTAGCATTGTTAGCATTGGGGAGTATCATACCGGTATGAATGCGAGGAAGAGGAAGAAGAATCAGAAAGGTGGACTAGAGAAGACGTCGTTGCAGCCGGATCAGGTGAATGCATTGCCGGTTGTTGGAGAGTTTGTTAATGATAGCCTTCCTGTAGTTGAGTCGGAAAGCTCATTTAGTCGAGGTAAATACTTGGTTTATATGGGTGGTGGAGATAGGTGTAAGAGCATGAATCATTTCTTGTGGAGTTTCTTGTGTGCTCTAGGAGAAGCTCAGTATCTTAACCGAACATTGGTTATGGATTTGAGCATATGTCTCTCATCGATCTACACTTCGTCGAAGCAGGATGAGGAAGGGAAAGATTTTAGGTTTTACTTTGATTTTGAGCATTTGAAAGAGGCGGCGTCTGTGTTGGACAAGGATCAGTTTTGGGCAGATTGGAGTAAGTGGCAACAAAAAGACAGGATGAATCTTCATCTCGTGGAGGATTTCAGGGTCACGCCGATGAAACTTAGGGAAGTGAAGGATTCTTTAATATTGAGAAAGTTTGGATCTGTCGAGCCGGATAACTATTGGTATAGAGTCTGCGAAGGAGAGACAGAATCTATTGTTCAAAGGCCATGGCATTTGATATGGAAATCGAGGCGGTTGATGGAAATAGTGTCCGCAATAGCTTCAAGGTTAAACTGGGATTACGACTCGGTTCATGTTGTGAGAGGTGAAAAAGCAAGGAACAGGGATCTTTGGCCAAATCTCGATGCACACACCTCCCCGGACGCACTTCTCTCAACCTTGCGGGACAAGGTTGACGAAGGAAGAAACCTCTACATTGCAACAAACGAACCCGACACATCTTTCTTCGATCCTCTAAAGGATAAATACACAACTCATTTTCTCGATGAGTATAAGGAACTTTGGGATGAAACTAGCGAATGGTACTCCGAGACAACGAAACTAAACAACGGTGTTCCAGTAGAATTTGATGGCTACATGAGAATATCCATTGATACAGAAGTGTTCTTGAGAGGTAAAAAGCAACTTGAAACTTTCAATGATTTGAGCAGTGATTGCAAGGATGGTATCAATACATGTAATGTTGCAGCAAATTAAATTTCTGTAAGATTTGAAATTCCAATGTTTCATACATTGAAAAAACATACGTGTACTCTTAGTTGTTATGTGTTGCATTTGAGACTTTTGTAACCTTTAGTTGTGGCAGTGAGGAGTAAAATCATGTAGTTTTGTATTGTAAGAGTAGTCCCACCCTGGAAATTTTGAAGTTCTTGATTGAAATTTGTGTTATGCTTTAATTTCATGCATCTAATTATTGATGATTCTCTGCTATCATTTTTTATGCATTCACACAATCAATGCTTTAATTTCATGCATCTAATTATTGATGATTCTCTGCTATCATTTTTTATGCATTCACACAATCAAGACAACTGTATCATTAGATCAAAATTAAATGGTTCAAATTTTAAGTTTTTTATTTTTATTTTTATTAAAAAAACAAAATCTGTATTAAATTTTAACCGTTCTGATCTCGATCAAACCAACACATTCATCTTGAATGTGTGAATGCAGGAAAGTTCTGCAGTGAATCCTATTTGCTATTTTTCACTTTAAAGTTAAAAATGAACAAGTAACAACACTTCTGATCTAAAGTGGAATATCAGAAGTGTAATTAGTTAAACCAACAAAATTATAAAGGGGAAAAAGTACAAGTAACCAACAAAATATTTGAAGTTATAAATAAAATTAAGAAAGTAACATGCTAATAACATTCATTGAGCACTGCTTTAAAAAATGCATAAATGATACAAAAACTAAAAGCCAGTGAATGGTTCTCCTCATGCATTGTTCTTTATTGGTGATTTCAGCATTACTCTAAAAAGCACCCTTTTCATCCTTTCATTGCCATTGTTTTTTTGGTATTATAACCTTTGATGTGAACTCAAATGAATCAGTGATTGCTAATCACTTTGTAGAAATTGTAGTTCTTAACAACAAAATGCTCCTGTCATTCAAAATTGATTCGCCTGTGACAGCCGATTTCTAACTTTCGACTTTCAAAAGTGAAACCAGATTAGTTTTGCTCTTCCAATTTCTCTCTTAAGCCATGCAAAATTCAGGTAAGAAAAATGGAACAAATCCTCTGCTTCACCTAGCCTTAGCCTTTGATTTTTTCACTTGAACGTAGAATTTGGTCGATTTTTTGGGACTGGCCTTTGAAATGGCAGCTTCATGCTGTGTTTTACCAACTTTGTCGTCGGTATGTGGTGCGATCTCAAATGATCCTCTAGTAAACCCCCTATCAACCTGAAGAATTGGAAACAGATAGTCATTACTCAGAATAACAGCATAAGAATAATCATCAAAATGAAATATCCAGTGATCAGCTATACCTTTAAGACAATCCAGACTTTGAGAGAACTGCTTAATATTCCAAGTTTTGTCCTTTTCCCTGAAGTCAAGTACTCACACATACTTGGGTCAACCCTCAGAAGAAATTTTGGCCAGGATTTGGGCTTTTGATATTCTCCCTTTCGGTTCATTGTTGCCTGGAATATGAATGAATAAAACAAACAAGAAATCAAACTCACTAAAATGAGGAGAACAAACTTCATCTTACAGAACACAACTTTCTTGATGAGTTTTTTTTTTTTTGCTTCATTATCTTATTGCAAAAGCAAAGTTCTGAGATTGGAAAGTATTTGCTTACGAGAATACGACAAATTTGCTGTTCAATTTTTGAGAAGGAAGTCTCTAAAGCTTCAACCCTGCCTGTGGCGTGGCAACAGGTACATGGTTCACTAATCGTGAACGTCACACTTGGTCGAACCTGTCAAACATTATTGGTAGAGCATTTGTAATTTATTTTAACAAATTCTACTAAACTTGATTGTGTGCTATACCAAAAATGCATTTGTAATTTATTTTAACAAATTCTACTAAACTTGATTGTGTGCTATACCAAAAATCAACCAAAAAACAGCAGTTCGTGCATTTTTCTTTACAATCTATAGCAATTTTAGTATGTAGCATTATTCTTTTCCATACTTGTGTCGACTTTTCCGTTCGAACAAATCCAAGTGCAGGCAGGCATATGTCAACACGATCCAAAGTCCCAGACAAGGGACAACAGCAGCATAGTCGTTACATTAATGCAACATACTGTTTCACGAACTAACACATAGCTAATATATCCATCACAAATTAAAAACATACCCTCATTCGTGTGATTTCCATGAGTCCGTTTCCCGACAATTCAGAGACATTCACCGGGGATCTGTCTCTCTTAATGGCTTTCTTGACTTCTTCATAGACCAATCTTTTATCCGCTGATCAAGAAAAAGAAATTTTCAATAAATAAATGTATTAGGAACTTTCAAGTATGGTTATGACAACATCAAGGGATATGTCATTTCAGAGTGGCATAAAAAATGAACAATTTCAAAATTATATAAAGTTTTAGTCCGTGACATTAGAACTCCAACCTATGATCTAATAATATTTCGAAATATATCCGAAAGAGGCCTTGCTCCGTCATTCCATAGCTCACATTACTTAACATATAAATCATTTGCATAAACAAGTGGTACATCTCTATTTACCTTCATCTGTCATACCAATGAAATCTACAACAATGATGCCACCAATATCTCGTAGTCGCAACTCCCTTGCAATCTGTAACATACTGTTTTCATTAAAGAACTTGAACGACATGATTTTGATGAAATATTGTTAATCTGTAACACACTGTTTTCCTTAAAGAACTCGAACGGCATGATTTTGATGAAATATTGTTTCAAAACAAAAACAAACCATAAATGTTTATAATTTTATTTTAAAACATTTGGATGTGTGGTAAGACCTGGAGAGAGGGATGGGGTAGCACCTATAGTAAAAAAGATGGTGAAAAATAGACTTAAGTGATTTGAGCATATAGACAGAAGATTTGTAGATTCTATGGTAAGAAGAGGATCAGATGGAGAGGAGACAAACAACTAGGGATCGAGAAAGACCTAGAAATACTATAAGAGAAACTATTAAGTAAGCTCTCAAGATTTAATGATTTGGTTCAAAACATGGAATTGGATAGAACATTATGGCGTAATTTGACTCATATAGTCGACCCTACTTAGTGAGATAAGGTTTCATAATTATTGTAGTTGTCAGATGTATGGTAAGATTAGATGTGATATGATTAGAAATGACAATATTAGAGAGAGTGTTGGGGTAGCATTAGGGTTGTTCAAAAAAACAATGAACTGAACCAAACCGCCGAACCGAAGTTAAAATAATCGAACTGTTATGTTTGGTTACTGAATCAAACCATATTGCACAAACAGTTCTAGAACCGAACCGAAACTGAAACCGAACCAAATCGAAACAGTAACCGAACCGAACCGAAACTGGAAAGAAAAAAAATACTAAAAACAAGTTTTAATTTTAAAAGAAAAAATTAAAATAGTTTAACGGTTCGGTTTGTTAAAAATTAACTTCTAACGGTTCTGTACGGTTCGGAATTTCAAAACGGTATACCAAACCAATAATTATGGTTCAGTTCGGTTCTAAGTAAATTGAAACGGTTCAGTTCAATTCGAGTAAATCTTTACTATGGTTTGGTTCGGTTCGTTTTTCTCCCTGAACCATACCATGAACAATCCTAGGTAGCACCTATGGTAGAAAAGATGGTGAAAAATAAGCTTAGGTGGTTTGGGCATATAGAGATAAGACCCGTAGATTCTGTCGTAAGGAGAGTAAATCAGATGAATAGGAGTCAAACAATTAGAGGTAGAGGAAGACCTAGAGAAACTAACGAATTGGATAGAAACAAGGTCTTGGATAGAATATTGTGGTGGAACTTGACCCATGTAGCCGATCTCGGATAAGACTTGGTTATGGTTGTATAAGAAAAACTGAAATAGAATCAACCATCAACAATGAAATATAACTTCATAATTTTCATACAAGATTGCCAAAATACCTATAATCTTAGAATTTGTGCTAGACCTAATTCAATTCTAAAGGCTAGCTCAAGGGATGATAATTGTCCAATCTTTTATTAGGAGTATGGACTCCTTATTTGGCCATATCTATAGTCGATGTGGGATAAGGTAGTTCAAATCGAGATCCAACCTAGAATTCATAAGGGGTCTCAAGATCATAATACGGAAATTAGGATCCTATAGTATTATTATGTTATAAAAACATGGCAATAAAATTACACAGTTGACAGGTATATTTTTCTCAATGCTGAAATTAAACCTCATTTAAGATGAATGGAGGCATTCAGACATGAACTCTTGACCACTTGACAAGTAAATTATAATAAAAAGTGCATCATCTAACTTACCTGTCTTGCAGCTGCAAGATTGACATCAATAACAGCTTTCTGCTGGGAGGTTTCATGAACAAGCACTGCATGTCCTCCGTTTACATCAATAGAAACTAATGCCTCAGTTTGTTCGATGATTAGAGAACCTCCATTAGCAAGTGGAACCCTATAAAGTGATCCAAATAAAATAAAATAAAACCTATATGCTAAGAGTTTTACTATCAAGTTTCCTGTAATGCAAGATATCACTACATTTTTTTCTTAGAATATCAGCAAACGTACTACTATAAGGATATGGATAATACACGCTATAAGCAAGATATGGAAGATTAGGATCAAAAGAAGCAACAAAATCTACCTTTTGCTGAGGATATTGTCAAGTTCTCCTTCAATATTGTATTTATCGAAAAGGGGAGCCCTTTTATCATATAGTTCAACTCGATCACAAAGATCAGGGGCCATGTCCTGAAGGTAATTGGTCACCTGGAGATAAAATAAAAAGATTAAAATCATGGAACAAAAGTAATATGCCAGTTTGTACACTGAATTTTAAATTAATCACTGATAAAATACTTACAATTACAAAAAGCAATTACCATAATAAATAAAGTTGAAGTTGTGTACACATGTAAGACTAGATACAGGCTTTAAATGCCATTTGCTAACAGAAAGTGGTAAACTGATTGTGGCAGGCTACCCTACGGTTGGGCTCACAAATCAATTGTCTTACTGAATTAATTACCTTACTATTCTTGCTTAACTCTCTATGAGGGACCAAAAGCCAATAGTGTTCACATACGCAAACAGAAATTCTCCAATTTTAACGTCTCAACTCAGACTTCTACAATTAGGTTATACATACCTCATGAAATGTCCTCGGGGAGTCAACCACCATTTTCTTAACCTGAAGTATATCATCATAAACTGTAATCAGAAGATAAAATATAACATAGGTTATCTTTGGAATTTAAAGAGATAGAGTTAAGTTAAACATGCTAGAGATCATTAGAGTGACTTAAAATTAGTTTAATGGAACCAACATTTTCATTGAAATAATCTTGGACCACTGAGAGAGTTTGACCCATTGCACTGTGCAAAATAACAGGAACAGCTCCTTCCACCCCTTCATCAGCAGCAAGAGCAGCAGTCTTTGCGTCTTCCATTATGTTTTTCCAAGTTGAAAGCAATCTTTCTAAGTCTTTCTGCAATTCGTCAAAAGAATGACCAGCAGCAACAGTTCTTACAGTGAGGCCAAAACCCTCAGGCTGCAATGTCTTTGCCATAACTTTCAACCTTGTGCGCTCAACCCCACGAATCTTTTTGGAGACTCCAACTTTAGCGCAACGTGAAATCAAAACCTACAGGTTAGCAAGACTAATTTAGATGAATCACGGTATGGATGATTCATGAGAAAGAACAGGAATATACACAATCAAACTTTATGCAAGTTGTAGGCATAGATAGCACATACCCAGAATCTACTTCTTAGTTTAGGACAAGCAGTCAGATTGGGACCCTTAGTACCAAGCCCCTCTTTAACAACTTGGACAACTATTTTGGTTCCCTTGGAAACTTGATTCCATTTGTCTTTTTGTGTTTCTCTCTTTGTATCTTTTGTTTGCAAAATATGAGAGTTGATAGACCCATTCATGCCAAAAGAAAGAGAACTGTTATCCATTTCTCGTTCTATATGAACATCATTTCCCTCTACATCATCCTCAAAGTCAGCTTCTACTTCATCATCAACCACACTACCATTCACAACTTCCTTCAGAACTTCTGAAACAAAAAAATCATCATCTGGTTCATGCTCATCATAGTCATCGTGTACAGATTTTAAACAATCATCCTCAGATTGTATGTCAGATATTCCATCGGTGAGATCAATAGAACGAGACATGTGATCATTTTCTCCCTTATGATCACTTTTTTGTTTCTTTGTACTTTGATTAAATGGAGGGAATATAAATGGTTCCTTGTATGACTTAATGCTCATGAAAGCGGGTCTAGTATTCCCAATATCAACAAAAGCTCCTCCCATAGAAGGAACAAGCTTTGTGATTACGCCAACATACACACTACCACATTGCACATTAGTCTTCACTGGTCCCAGCAATAACTCAACCAATTTATCATCCTCCAGTACCGCAATTCTTTGCATGGTACATATTGATGAGTTAATAAGTATAGTGGTGGAAACAGGGTCTTTCGGAATTGTAACATTACTTTCTTCATGTAGCAACTCTTCTGTGTCTACCAGCTTCACCTGCTCATTCACAGCGTCGTTTGTTTGAGACACGTCGGATTCCGTTTTATACTCAGAGACAATTGAATGCAGTGAATGGAGTAGCCAGGGTTCCTCAACAAGCTGGTAATTCTCAGAAAGAACATCAATAGAATGTGAATCCTCATTACTCATAATCACCATGTCCTCATTGTCAAAAAATAACTGATCTTCCAAAATGAGTGTCTCGGACTTTAGGAAATCATTTTCAAGGAGACTCGTATTCCTTCGTTCATCTGTCAAACCACTGTTTGAGTGTTCAGAAACATATTAAGAAAACATATTTGTGGAATGGTGTAAAGTTATGAAGTAATACCTTCCACTGGAAAAAAAATAGAGGGTTGCTTTAGAAGATATGTTTCCTCAGTGCAGGGGCTCCATGCATGAGCTGAAGACATAAGGAAATCAGACCTTATCCATAAATCCCTCACCGCAATTTCATTATCTTCTAGGACTGTAAGAGGCACTGAAAGAGAAAATGCTGGTCCAGGCTTCCAAATAATGTCCCTTGAGGACCGTGATTTTTCCTTAATGAAATAATTATATTTAAAGTTCAAGCCAAAAGCAATCTGCAACGTGAAATAACAACCGAGTCACTTATATTGAAAGAATATGCATTTTGATTTTCATACAGTATTTCAATAACGTTGAAGCTTCATATATTAATATAAACTTTAATGGAAGGAACACTTTGATCAGGTGGCTGAAGAACTTTGTAGTAACAAACCTCCTATCGTTTTTTCAGAGGTGTCGGTGCTATAGAGAAACTAACCTGAATGACAACATCTTCCCACATGTAAACTTTTCTTTCTATACAACTAAATAAATAAATGGAAAGCCCGGTGATATTACCTGAGATTCAGCTTTCCATATATTAGCGTGCTCTGTAGGCGACATTAGTACAGCCATGTTTGGTTTCCAGCAGCCTAACTCAGCAGGATCTCCAGTTATGTACAGAAGGTGACCATCTTCTAAATCAGCTTCTACAGTCCAAACTATCTTGCATGGAACCTCAACACTAGTAGTGGTTGACTTGTCTAATCAATAAGGCTAGTCAGATTCATCATTCATTCTAAACTAATCGAAAATACACTAAGAAAGCATGATAATGAACATTAATGCCAATAAGGAAGATTGGCACCCACACAAAGCTCATTCTACTGAAAAAGAACTTATTTGATAGTGAGTAACATTACTGAATTAAAAACTAACATTGACTCATAAAACAATGAAGAGAATTAAAAAGAAATTTAGAATTAATGTATCTAACACCAAGAGGGTTGTTGCAATTGAAGTTGTATATTTGGATGTTAACTCTTGCAATACAGTTGTAACATAAAAAGAAGATAGTCATATAACTAGAAATGAAGTCATAAACAAATAAACCAAAAGAGCTTACAAAAATATGTCTGAATTACCTTTACGTGTTGCAAATGAAGCTAATCTTCTGACCGATTTATCGTTCTTCATACAGCACATGAATTTATATTCTCCATGCAGTGTCACGCGATGACGTATATGTCTGTCCCAATATTTTAATCCATAAGTGCAACCAAGACAAAGAAAATGAGAGAAACAATTACCACTAAAAAGAGCATTTATCCATCAACATAACAATTACATTATATCACCATTACCAGTGATACCGGTCATCATTCTTAATCTATCCATGATTATTTCACCTTTCAAATATTAAATTGGGATTAAAAATGCATTTCATATCCTCAATATTTAATGAACAATTTCTATCGACAACGCCAGAAAACCTCTTTTAAAATCTACCCATTACATATTTTTGTTATTTTAATGCCAAGATTAACATCAATATTCACTGACAAAATGTAACGCGGCGCGGTAGGGTTTAACTTGAAAACCATGTAACAAAACCACTTCAAATCTTCATCATACCACAAAATTGATGAAAGATTGAAAGAGGAGTGGCAATAATTTACAATCCAGACTACAACTATATCATGAAACAGAGAACAAAATGATTTCACACTCTCTACCAAGCAACAATAAGAGCAAAATTCAAAAACCCTTTTTCAACTACACAAAAAAGCATAACCTAGTAACCTAGACTATACCAACAGGCTGAAAAATCAGAACTTTTCCCTATGAATTCAAAAGGCTGAAAAATCAGAACTTTTCCACTATGAATTCAACAGGCTGAAAAATCAGAACTTTTCACAGCCATGAATGATAAGAATTACAAAAGGCACCACCAACGAATAAGGAACACATTATTCAATTATAATTTGACAGTGAGAGAAACCAAAAACCAAACAAACCTCTTGCGTTGCAGTGTGTAAGGGCTAGGGAAGGGGGTAAAGAGGTGAAGGGGGTGGTGCAGAAAACCAACATCAGCAATGAAGTCCATGAATATTATCACAAATTGATGAAAAGTGTTACAGTGGCTATGAGCAATGGAATTTGAGTGAGAAAAAGAAAAGCGAGAAACAATGTTGTTTTGGTTGTGTAAGCGGAAAGAGTGGGATGTGAAGTTTAGTTTGGATAAAATGTAGATAGGGGTGCTGGGTGTGACTCATGGGACAGCCACAAGATAATGGTTTAGCCCATTTTTCGTCCTTTTAAAAATATTTTGTACATTTTATGATAGGATCTTGAATAAGGGTTTTCTTTTAAGTGTTTTAAATTTTAGAATGCAAATTTAAAGTTGAAGAAGTTATTTTTATTATTACACATGCCACAAATAGACAATTAGATATTGTTCGACAGTCGGAATTGAATCCAGTTGATGAATTAATGAACTTGAATTGGTGGTATTGATCATTGATACGACAACGTGGAGTGGATTTTTAATGTTAACACTTCAACATCCAAGTCAGTTTAAGATTCAATATGAGTGTAGTGAAAAGTGAATATCATTGAACGTATCTTGTTTTCGTGTGAACTGACGTTTATACCTTGTGTCAAATGGAGTGGCCTTGAGATGAATTTGACCTTAGTTATATGGGTCTTTGATCAGTCCAGAACAGTTGCCCCCACGACTTTGTGGTGCATTGAGAGAGTCGGGGAATCCTTTAGTAATTTTGGCCGACCTTCTAGGATGTTGTCTGACGGGACCTGAAGGAGAAACATTTGGAGTCAGTTGAAAAAGTAATAGGGTACAAAAGCATTAAATGTTTTCTTATCACCAAAGCGTTTTGTTATTTGCTCCTAACACGTTACCATAGATATGTAGGTCAAAGAATTACTCATCTACTTAGAGTACTTGAGTATCTTTGGTTCTTTGGTTGATTGGTGGGACGGTGTCTTCACAACCCTTGGATTTGTACCTTGTCTTTGATCTGGACCGTTGATTCTCGGTTGCTTCTTTTATAAAAATGGATTTTTCCTTCGGAGTTCCCTTTCACTCTCATGATGATTTTCAACTGTCTCTTTCTTTTCGGGCATTTGCGAATGACTCTTTTACTCCAACTTTGAATCTTCGTCGTGTTACCCTTCTCTTTTTCAGGTACATTGTTGTCTCATTATTTGCGGGAACAAGCTCACTCTATTCAATATTTTGGGTCCAACCTTTTTCTCAAAGGTCTGTTGTTGCTAGCCCATTTGATTTGCTTGTATTGCAGATATCATATTTGATTATTCTGACGACGGAGGCAGTCGTATATGACTATTCTAGGGTAGCCCTAGAATATTTGAAAATGCCTTCCAATTACTCCCCCGAAACTGATGAGGCGGCAATTATCTTTGAAGTGGAATCCCTTTTAGATTGGGAAATCTCTATGATCCCAGATTACAAGAGGGTGAGCGATAAATTTGAAGGGTGTTTTATTCCTTTTTATGATTGCCCTTTCAAGAAGTTGGGTGTCTGATTTATGCTGACTGTTTTAAAAAATAGGTGTTATACCATCTTCACATTCCTCCCTCACACCTTCATCCCTGCATTTGGGATTTTGTGAGGGTATTTTTTATTGGTATGAATACCAAAGAGACATAGGTTCAGAATCTAAGAACCACTTTTTTCACCTCTTCGGAGTTACCCTCACCCCTAAGGGAGGCGACGACTATAAATTTGTTTCTCTCTGTCGAGCCAAAAATTAAACATTATGCATTTATATAGAGAGATGAAAGGACTTCAAGAAGGATTATTTATTGGTTACCCCCCTTACATCCCTTGCTCATGATGAATTTTGCATCGTCTCGTCCCCTTCTGAAGAATCGACCGCTTGTGCTGAACGGGGGAGACGATATTGGTCCTCATACCACTTCATAAAGAAGGCTAAAGATTACTCTGTCTCGTATGAGGCTCTTACTAATGTGGAGAAAGCCATGAAGGAGACTTTGTTTTCCTTCTCTGATTCTGAGACATGTTGTCGGGTGATTGCTAAGGCAGGATCTGCTGGCGAGAGGAAAAGGCTTTTTGGTACTTTCTTTTATGTTGACTTTCTCTTTTGTTTTCAGATGCCCAAAAGAGGAAGGATACTTTTGATGCCCATATTGTGCCTACATAACAAGATAGATGAATCCATTACAAATTTATGATCTCCACCTACTAAGAGGTTAATTGATCATCACATTTCATGAGTGTTGAGACCATCCTCGGTGAAGGAGCTTTGATCACGTCCATTGAAATACACCATTAGAAAACATTCTTGGATCACAAGTATCGGTGTCATCAAACGTTATCCAACATAAATTGTATACTCAAAGGTATATATCTTGCTTTGCATGACTTCATTTAATACATACTAAGACTTCATTTAAATCTATAAAACATTCCTACAAACCACACTAGGTTTTTACCTTTGGTACCCACATTTCTTTGGTCCTCGTGTTTTAGTAGTTCTAAGAGGTCTAGGGTTAGTACCCTTGGAATTTCTTAGCTTATCAAAACAAAATGGCTCTAAGTGGCCAAATTTATCACAATAAGAGCATTTGTAGACAGGTCAATTCACTTGCTTTAAAATACACCTTTTACTATTTGATCTACCATATTTAAATCATAATTCAGTTTTATTCAAGGAATGCCTTTGATTTGATAGAATTAAATCTAGGTTTTTTTCCCCTTGGTAAATTTATTTAGAGTTTCATGAAAAAACGTTCACTTCCTTTTTCATAGGGACACGAGTCTCGTAATTAATAGTCTAGTTTCTAAGATTAGTCATTTCGTATTTTCATTACTCTTTCTAGAAACTCAAGATAGTTTTAAGATCTAAGATATGTTTTTTAATCTTATCATTTTCTTAGATTAACTTAGAGATTAATTTAAATAGTTATTAGTATGATAATATTGTTACATCGTGGTCATCTTTTTCGTGAGAAGCTTTCAGGAAAATTTCATCTTTTTCATTGGAGGAAGATTCTTCAAAGATTCTACCAGAGGTTGATTCTTCAACGTTGTTTGTTGAGGTTTCCTTTTCATTCCTTCTTTTGACGTTTCCACTGGATGAAACTTCTTCTTCTTCATGTTCTCTTATAGGTAAAGTTTCTCCATTGGATGTTGATTCTTCGGAGGATCGTTGAACCATCGAGATTGTTCTCTCAAAAGATATTATTGGAGTTGATTTTTCTTCTTCTTTTTCAAAAGAATATTTTGATGAAGTCGCTAAAGATTCTTCTAGATTTGAGCTCATTCCTCCATCCTTTAAAAGTTGAATCAACTCATTCATTTTCTTGATTAGTTCTCCCTTCTTGGATTTATCCTAAAAATCGTAAACATTCTCATCTCTCGATTTAAGGATTGGATTAGGTTTCTAATTTCAATTCTTAATTCTTAGATATTTGTTAGTGACAAAGGTTCTAACATAGCTTCCAAGATTTATATGGTTTAAAAAATATTGTAAAAGGAAGCATTCATATTTTTCACCTCGTGTTTTCATTCCCTCTTGTTCAATACTTGGAGATACTTCATATATTATTTCAAGAATGTACCATATTTTCTCTGTAGGATTACACTTAAGTACATAAAGAAATTGATTTTCATTTAAAGACATAAATAAAAGTTTTTAATTTTGAAATCAATTTCGAAATTTCTCTGTTCTTATTTGGTACAAAAGAAATCAGGTTATCTACTACTTCACCGTTAATGTAGTGAGTAAGAATAAAGTGACTGTTGATTCTAGTTTCCCACAATTCAAGAACAAAATTTTGAATGAATATTTTAAATCTAGAGTTTCACAATTCAAAACTATCACCATTAAATGGTGGGGGTTTATTTAGGAAAATCCTCTCGTTAAAAATAGTGTTGGAAGTCATATTCCTCCGAGACGATTAGTCCTTAAACAAAAGTTAAGATTTTATGTCACTTGTTGGACATGCGACTTCATACACAAGAGGGGGTGAATTGCATAGGTTTGAAAATCATTTTTTGAGATCAGATTTTAAAAACATTTTTATTAAATGTTTAATTAAATAATCACAAAATATTCAGAGTAATGAAATTAAGTGGAAAATAAAGGAGATACGGGAAGAGAGATGACTCAAAAAATTAATATCGGTTTGGTATAATGAAGTGACCTAATCCTTTCTCCAAGAATTGATCTTGAGAGTATTCACCATTGCTTGAGAGCTTTTAGAAGGTTAAGCCTACAAACCCTCTTATACAAAGAACTGAATTTTCAAGATAACTTCTAACCAAACAACGAACATGACTTGAGTGGTTAGTCTCCAAACCAAATAACAAATAAACTCGAAGCGGTTAGTCTTCTCACCAAACAGAGATTTTGTATATGCTAATCTTGAACCAGGATGGAGTTTTGAGTTGGTTATCCTCTGAACCGAACTGGGGTTTTACATAGGCTTACCATGAACTGGATCGGGATTTTTACTAGGATGGTCTCGAACTTACTAAGCTTTCGCACAGGCTAAACTCAGAAACCGAACCAAGATTTTTACTAGGATGATCTTGAACCTACTGAGCTTTTACACGGGACAAACTCATAAATTGAGTGAGATTTTACAACAGGTTGATCTTGAACGAATGGATATTTAACCAGACTAAGCTTAATAACCGTTGTGAATATTTTTCACTAGTTGATCTTCACAAACCCAAAAGAGAGTTTTTCTTTTATGGCGGAGCTCACAAACTAAATAGAGACTAAAACTAATCCCCCAACTACAAATAAGAGCTTCTTAAGTGGTTTATCTCCCAACCAAATTAATCATTTCACATAAAAGAATAATTTACTCAAGAGAACAATCTAATTTTTGTAAATTTATAATAATGCTCTCATCCAGAAAAATATTCTCACTTAGACTCAAGAATACTCTCAAGCATTATGACTAAAGTATGTGAGAAAAACAAGATGGTTTAAAAAGGTGATGAGAGAAAAAAATGTGAGGCTTTTCATGTTTTCTAGATGATTTGAAATGATAGATAAAACCTTTATTTATAGGCCAAGAAATAGTATAAATTTGGAAACAACCCACCGACCAATTAAATGACCTAAATGATTAGATAATGCCAATAATTGATTTTAGTTATCCATAATGGAAGGTTTAGATATAGAGATGTTACCAATCTTTAAGAGACTTTCATAATCCATTAGATACTCGATTAGGCTACAAATTCAATCAACTCAACTGTTAAAAAAAGTATCTAATAAAACTGACAGTTCCCTAATCATCTAGTTAGGCTCCAAAAATATTTTCCGGTGATTTTAATTGAAAATGATAGGTTTATGAATGTGTGTGTGTGTGTGAGTGTGCGTGCGCACGTGTGTGTGTGTGTATGTGTGTGTGTGTGTGTGTGTGTGTGATATTAGCCATAATACTTATTGAAATGTCCTTGTGTCTTTACAGGACATTGATCCCTCAAATGGACATGATCAAGCAAGCTTTCACATTTTTTCTCTTTCACACTCCGAAGCTTCAAATCTTCTTCATAAGACTTTATATATTACCAAGTTGATTACCATCATTTGAGAGTTGAAGGTTTAAATATGTTACAGTCATAAGTAAATGTTTGGCTTGATTCAAAAGGATAACTTTAGCAACCATCTTATGCATCTTTGACCACTTGAGCTATCTTCAGCATTTGCTTTGCTTCAAGTGTTGTCATTGTCAAAACCATGTCTAAAGCATTAAATCCATGTTATCAGACATAAGCATATACTAATTGACTTGAATCTTTCTATCCATGGAATTCATCATCTTGGATCACTTCTTAATTATACCTGCAAGTACATAGATCCACAAGTCCATCAATTTTTGAAGTGTTTAAGGCCATCTTAATACCTGAAATGTTAGAGTTGTAAAAAATAACTAAAAACAAAGAACCAAATAACAAGACAGTGGATCCTGGAATGAGAAACATGACATCAAATGGAAAAGATTAGGTTTTAAAATCCACTTTCTAAATGACTAAAAATAATGTGACTTTTTTTATTGGTGGGGTACTCCAGGACCAAAGACAATGACCCTTAAGAGGCTCTAGATATGATGTAAAATTATTGAATTATTATGGAATGCTTAACTAAAATTTCACTTTATATTTACTTATATACACATTTACTCCCTCCATCCCAATTTATAAGACATTTTAGAGAAAATAATTATTCCAAATCATAAGTCATTTTACAAAATCAATGTAGAATTTATTTAGAACCATATCAATGACAATGTTCTTAAATATAGTATGTGAATCTAGGGATATTTGTTTAGAGCCATAGAGGTGTCATTTGGTTTAGAGGTTGCATAGTGTTGTCCTTCGAGACGTACATCGCACTTGGTTAGCATGAATATCTCATCAAGAATATATCCTTTTATGGGTATATTTATCTAATGGTTAACTTGTTATTGATGGCAATATTCTCAAATAGAGACAGTGACTCTTGCAATCTTTGGTGGAAGAAAGAGAAAATTAAGAACCCTTGACTGCAAGTACAAGGAACCATAACACTATTCCTCAACCACAATATGTTAATCATCCTCATTTTCTTCATCCTCAAATGGGTACAGAGATCATTTTCCATAAATCATCAGGAAAAATTTGTTCGTTACTCAACCGTCAAGCAAGCAAGAGTGAGCTTTTTAAAAAATTGAAATTATAAAATTTTGGTGACCCCTTGTCATGCTAGACTTGTATTGCCTCCATATCCTTGATGGAATAATTCAAACTCTGCATGCGAGTACCATTCAAATGCAATTGGTAATTCAATAAAAGATTGATATGGATTTAGAGAAGATGTGTGATGTAACACCCCGATTTAGAATTAGCCATTTTTATTTATTTATTTATTTATTTTTAATTGGTGTGAAATTAATTAAATAATGATCTTGTGTGAATTATGTGAATTATTTAGTTAGTTTGATCGAATTAATTATATTAAATTAATAGAAATAAAAAATTAGTAAGAATGGGGTGGAAAGCGTGAATTAATAGAAATAAAGAGGAGCATGAGTAAGAAGTTTAGTTAGTTAAGTCAAAGATGTAATTAGAGATGAGATACTTATTTATTTTATAAAAACATAAAAATAGAGAAAAATAGCTCTCATTCTATCAGTACGTGAAATAGAAAAAAAAGGTTTTAGGAGAGAAAAACATGAAGAGGAGTGTTAGGACTTGAGGGAAGAACACCAATTCACCTTGCTTTTGCTGGAAATTTTGAAATCTAAAGTAGGGGCAATTGTTCATCTATGAGTGGAAAGTCTTGAATGAGTATAGAGGTTCCCTTAACTTCCAACTAGGTTGTTCTTACCTTGAAGAATATTGATGAATACATGATGATGGTATTGTTTTCATATGCTATGATAGTTGTTATATGATGATTATATGACTTAAATTATATTTGATTTACCTTGATTCTATATGTATGAAAATCTGCCCTTGATGAATGTTTGAAGGTTGTGACCTTAAGTGTGTTAATGGTGATTTATAGATGATAGTCATGATGATATATATTGTTGTAATACGTTGTTGATTTATGAACCCATGGAGTAATATATGAGTTTAAGATGCTATAATAGTAGGAAATTGGATTAATTTAATAGATTTTCGTAAAATACATTGTTGTCACATAAGGTTGTGTTTGGAAAGTTAAAAACTGGTTTTTTTGTGTGGCAAAAACAGCAGTTGGGGTCGACCCGTACATGTTTGAAGTCGACTTCAAACCAACAAAATGGCGTTTTTTAAGAAAAATAACAGGATGTATCAATACATTCGAGCTTGGGGTCAACTCCGTTTTGGCAGAATGCCTGTTTTGTCTTCTATTGCACTATTTAACGGTTTTGGCCATAGCTTTTGATCTGTAAGTCCAAATGAGTTTTCATTTGAAGAGTTGGAAAGCTAATGCAATTTAACATAAAATGGAATTAGTTTCAGGGGATGATTATGTCGTGACAACATGAATAATTGATGAAAATTGTGCATATTTGATGATGTTATGATGTTGAAAATGTTAATTACAGTTGAGTAACAATGTAAATGTTGAATATTGATGATGTTATGATGTTGAAAATGTTAATTACAGTTGAGTAACAATGTAAATGTTGAATATTGATGATGTTGTTATAATGATGTGGTTATAACAATGTTGTGTGGAAGACACTTATATGTATCGATGATGAATTGTTGAGCATGAATAAATTGATGTGGTAAATTTCTAATATAATTGCAGGTTGTTTGATTGTTGTGTTTTGATGATGTATTGAATCGAGATACATGGTTTCGATGTGAAACTATCCTATTCATGTTGTACAGGAAATTATGCGGTGTATGTGATACCGTTTATGTTGTTGAGTTATTGTGGTGACGCATACATTCATTCATGCATCATGAGTTATTGTTGTTGTGAAAGAGACAATTACAGGTTTCGATGTTGGTGACTGGTAATTGTTCCAAGCTTTATGTTGAGGCTTTGAGCATGGTGTGAGGCTCATGGGCTCGCAGTTGATTGGGACCCGGATCATAATTGGAACCATTGTTTAGATCGGTACCGCATGCATATGAGTCTATAATATTGTTGAGAGTCACATTGCATATTGATTGTGTATTATTGTGAAGTGGGTGAAACTCGAATACATGTGTTGTGGTGTATTGTGGATTATGTTTGAACTATATTATATTTAATCTACTCTGGTTGTTTATGCATTGTTTATTATTTAAATGTATTTCTCACCCCTTTTGCTTGAATATTATCCATTATGGACATCTTGCAGATACTCAAGAGTAATTGCTGCAGTAAGTGAAGTTTGCTCAATGAGTTTCTTCTTTAGTTTCATTGTTTTAAAAGTCTTGCTCACATCTTGTAACATCGGGGTTTAAAATGTTTTATTCTATTATTTTTTTAAATTTTAATAGTTCATTGACTTATGTTGAAGTGTTTAAGAGTTGAGTGTGAAAACTCTTGTTTTTTTTGAAGAAGTTTTCTTTAAATGAGTTTTTAAGATTAAATGTTGAGTTTCTGTTTATTTATCCAATTAGGAACGATACCGCCACAATGATACCCTAAGTGAAGGTGAGTGTTAGATGCCCAAAAGTGCTTATTTGAGCTATCAAATATGGGCATCTTTCACTCCTTTTTGTTGCTAAAGTGTTCGAAACCGCCATGGCTTTTGATGATTTGCAATACAATGTTAAATGATCTTGGTACCTTTAATTTGTGCGTTATTGTGCAGAAATTAGGCATGAAAGAATAGAAAATGAAGACACAAGAAAGTTGGCAAAGGGACCAAGAAAAGAATGCATACATCAGCAAGCTCGCTAGGCGAGTGCTGTAGTGAAGTGCTCGCTAGGCGAGCACCCAACGAGCTGCCAGCGAACATTCCCAGAATTTTACAGTAGCAAAGTCAGCATACTCGCTGTGGCGAAGGTAGTAGCGAACACGCCCAGATTTAGACAAATCCATAGCCAGCACTTACTCGCTAGGCGAGCCACTAGCGAGCTTCCAGCGAGCAATTCCAGTAGGAAAACCATCTAAACTCGCTGGAGCGAAGGAGGAAGCGTGGGCTTCGCCTAGCGAAGGTTTCTTCGCCTAGCGAACATGCAATATGGACTTAGATATTTCTCTGGGCGCAGGTGCCTCAGGTTGCCTATTTTGGGGCTCGCTAGGCGAACCATTCTGCTTGCCTAGCAAGCATGACAGCTCAGTGACCAATACTATAAGTAGCAGGGACTACTTTTTGGAAAGAAACCACTTTTTAGATTTAGATTTTTTCAGCATTTCTTGGGATTATACTTTGTAACCTAGAAACACTTTTTCTTCATTTTTCTTTATCTCTTAACAATATTCTACAAAAAGAAGGTGGATTCCCATCCAATCTCGATTCTTCGACTCAGATGTTGATCAACCTTCAACCGAAACTTGTTGACCAAGCTACCATGAAAATGAGTAGCTAAGTCCTTCATTTTGTCAAAGTTAGATGTAGATGATCATAAGCTTTGTATGTATATGGGATGATCTTCATTTGTAAACTCTTTAATGATGAATGTATGGTGAAAACTTTGTTTTATTGATAACTCTTTGTGTTGGTTTATGATTGAGAGATGTTTTCCAACTCTTTACCTAGGTTTTCATCCAATCTTGTTGTCGCATCCGCGAAAAACAACCAGCGGGCTAAAACAAAACAAACAGAGCCGCCACCGTGCGTTATTTATCCCAAAAGAGGGTAAGGAAACGCTCGAAGTAAACCTGGAAAAGACATGGTCTCGCGACCAAAGAGAGATGGGATCGGGAGTCGGTTATGCGAAGGGAAGGTATTAGCACCCCTACGCATCCGTCGTACTCGACGGGATCCACGCTCAAAAGATAGGAAGAAAGGTTGCTAAACTGCTCACAAATATCACACACACACACTGGAAACAACACAAGTGGAAAAAAGGAAAAAGGGCTCGCTAGGATATCGCATCCTATGCCTACGTATCTCATATGGAATGAGAATCAGAGCTACCGTAGTTCGGCTCACGCACACCGAAACAAAACACACACAAACAGGCAAACATGGAAACCGAATGCCAATCGCTGGACTTACATCAGACTCCGAACCAAACAAACCCACACTGGAAACCAAATGCCAATTGCTGGACTTATATCGGACTCCAAGCACACAACAATAGGATACGGAATGCCAATCGCTGGGCTTACATCCATCTCCTAACACACAAGAAGGATAACAAACAAACGAGTTAATAGGGAGTCAGGAACTCGAGCCTAATAACTGTCAAGCAAACACACACAAAAAGAAAAAAAGGTGCCCGGAGAGATCTCGTACGATCTCCTGCCTACGTACCTCATCTGGTATGAGGATCAGGGCAACGTAGTTCCCCTTAACAGGGGAGAAACTTTCTCCTAACTAGAGACTGGGAAATGACAAACTAAAAGGGAGACTGACTCGAGCCTAATAGTTATCATGTAATCCACCATGGTCCTAGGTTGAGGTTTCTATCTAACTTGCACAGGCAGCAAGCTATCCTAAACAGCACAAGCAAAGCAAACATACACACAATTAGCACACACTATATACAAACAAAGTGGGCTCACACAAGGTTAGGCTGTGAAACACAAGCCAACTGGAATTGGGTGTAGTTAGCTCTTAACCCTAACATTGAGAGTTAGGGTGAAGCAGATGAAATGGGAAGTGAGGGTAAGACCCCACAGCTCTTATCCCTGGCCTGGGAGAGCTTCAGACAAATGAAAGTGTGGGAGTTCAGAAAGTTGGAACTCTTCTCCGCATATGACTGACTCAACAAAGATCTTGGGTTAATATCCACAATGCATCAACACAAGGTGCGTGAGCAAAGTGGATGACACACAGAATAGCAGGATATGGATTACACATCTCTTTTATCTGCCAATTGCCTTATCAAAGGTCTTTTCCTGCTTGGCACAAAGATAAACATTCACAAGCATTGCCTCTTAAGGAGGGCTTCAGACAGGTGCCTGCCCCAGTAACAGGACAGGTCTTCCAGACTACATGAAGTCAGAGATTTTATACCTCAATGCTTAAGCAACCAAGCAAAGCAAAAGCAAGTTCACAATGAACTTAAGCAACTAATGTACCTGAAAACAATCCAACTCAGTCAGTATACAATTCACAAAGTCAAACAGACAGTTAATAGTCAACAGTCAACAGACATAGTCAAACAGACAAGCAAGCAAGGCATCAAGATGCAAGGCACAAGCTCAACTCAAATGAGCTAAAAGCCACCTACAAAACAAGTCAAGGTTAGTCAACATCAACCAAATAATCCAACTCAAGCAATGTGAATCAATCTCCTCATGGCCATATGCTTCTTATCCTGAAAACAAAGCTCAAACATAAGCACCAACCACTAGGACAAGGCCTAAGGTCAAAGAGGAAGAAATAATTCAAAACAGAACATGAAAATTGACATGAATCAAACTCAATCCAATAAGAACCTAATCCAAAAGGTCTCATGTCCATAGCATCAACCAAATTCATTTCACAAATCATTTAAGGCAAAGCATACAAGTTGAAAGCTCATTGAAGCAACAGAATGAACAAATCCACATTAATTCAAAAATGATTCAATAAATCTCAATAAAAATCATGGCTAAATAGAACACATCACACGATCAACACACCAAAAATCAAGGCATTTGGACAAGTTTAAGCATGGCAATCAAATTCATCAAGTCAAGGTAGGCACAAACAAGCTCAAATAGGGCACAAGATGCTACATCAACTTAACACAAGCCTAAAATAGAATTGACAAATGATAAATGCCTCAAACCAAAGCCAAAATAAACTTCAATGTGTCTAGAAACAATGTGCAAAATTTTACATTCATAAGATAAACAACCATCATTTCACAAATCATTGAAGTTCATGACTATTCAAAAGTCCACAAATGGTCATCCAGCAAGAAAAATACCAAACAAATCAGAAATGAATCTAAAAATTCCACAAAACTTCATGAGGAATCCTAACATCCAGAAGAAACAACATGCAAAAAATCACATCATTTGGAATTTATTTGGCATGGCAAAGAAATTCCTCAAGTTAAGCAAACAAAGGTGTGACACACATTGTCACACCTACATTCAAAGGATCATAACTCAACAACCAGAAATGAGAAAAATACAAACTCAACACCATAATGACCAGCAAGATGTCTAGTGCAAGCATACCAAATTTCAAAAGCATTGGATGAAAACTCATCATTTCACAAAGCATATGGCAAGGTAGGTCAAGAAAACACACACATACACAATCCCTAAGCCAAAAAAATTTTCATGCATGCACAATTTTTGGAAAAATGCTCAAAACATAGTAGACACAATGAGGAGAACAATGCAAAAATTCCCAGGTCATTTGGATCATTATTTATTGAGATATAAAATTTTTAAGTGAATGAAAAATAAAAAAAACATGAAGAACAATGTATGAAAGCATGGAGAGAAATGAGCAAAAAATGAAATGCAATGTTGGAAAAGTCCCCAAGCTGGGAATCGAACCGTGCCAGATTTCAAATTGAGGCGCTTATAAGTGAAACGCGCTGTTTCACTTAAGTCCATGTGGCAAGGCAAAACAATTTGAACCAATCAGTATGCCACGCAGGAGACACGTGGTCCAGTACATGGCTATTAACACAAAAACTCATGCAAAAACGCGCTGAACAGATCAAATGACATTCTGGACAAGAAACCCTAACGCGTTCATCAATATTCATCGTGTTCTTGAGGCTCAAGAACAAATGTGTCCAGAAATGCAAAATACATATATCATTGGATTCCTCTTTCCACGTACACCACTAATCCACATCCAATTTAACCTAATTCCACATGTATCAAAAGATTCGAAGCCAAGAACATTCACATGTCAAACTTAGATCTAACCTATCTCACTCATTTCTTCATGAAAATCAATGATCTAAAGTTCAGCGTGATCAGCATTAAAGGATCTACAACATGCATACATCAATTTCATGAATTATGAGAGTCAAATTCTGACCTTAATGAAGCTACAGAAGTGAAATTGCTCGAATCAGGTCTTGTAATGTAGAAACAGATGCTCCTCAAGGCTTAGGTGGATGAATGGATGAAGAACAATAGCTCAATCGTGCTGGATCTTGCTTGAATCTCCAACTGCCATGGATGAGTTTGAACTTCAACAGCTTCGAATCTTGATGAAGCTTGATGGATCTTGCTTCAATCTACCTCCACAATGCTTATGGATCATGAACCAATCGAGAACAAGGCAATGTATGTGAAAGAAATTGATGAAAAGTGAGAGAAAAAGTTTGAAGAGATTTTTCAGATCTGGAAATTATGAGGTGTTCATCTGTTTTTCTGTTATGCTTATCCTTATATATCATGTACTAATCATGTTTGTTAATCACAATTAAGCAAGGCAAGTGTAATTAGTGAAAATGAAGGTGTAATGCCAAATTTGTAAATGCACCTTATGCACGAGAATCCAATGGAACAGTGCACGATTCTGGTTTGAATTTCACTTTAAATGTGGTTTGGAACCAAATGCAAATGCTAGAATGTGAAACCAATGCACCATTTTCAAATTTGGAATTTCCCTCCAAAATTCAAATGAAAAGTCAAATATTTTTGTGATCAAAATGCATGGCTTATGATGCATGAATTGGATAGTGCATGTCAAGAGAGAAATGTTGCAAAAAGAACCATCTCATTTGGCCTTATGGTTTGAAAGTTATGCCTTCTTGAAGTTCAAATTCATTTGGCAATGATTGATCCATATCTTCTCAACCATACATGAGAAATTCATGATCTTGAACTTTTTGGAAATGGGAGAACAAGATCTACAACTTTCATGTTGGACAAAATTTCATTTGAAGCATTTTTGATGATGTAATCTTGAGGAGAAAACCTTTCCATTTTTGGCAATTTTGAATTACAAGTCACTTTCTATTTTTGGAAAGTTTTGTCCCGACTTTATTTTCTTCAATGTTGATGTTTGAAATGTCAAATGAGACTTGTTTGACCATGAATGAAGTATTTATAACCACTTCCCACCTTCAAATCCATGGTTGAATGCACAGTTGACTTTTGTTGACTTTTTTAGTTTATAGATGACTTGGTCATGCACAGATGAAATTGAGCCTCAATCTTCTGATGAAATGGCTCCAAAATGAAACCCTAGCTTATACAAGCTCAATAAAACCATGTGATGATCCCCATCTCATTAAAGACCTCATCTCCTTGCAAAAACCCTGATTGGCATAGTGCAACTGATTAGGGTTGACCAGAGGTCAAAACCCTAATCCCAAGGAAACCTGCCAGGAATAATGAACCTCTTGGTGATGATGATGTATCCATGATGATGGTGTACCACTTCAACCAAGATAAAGATCAACCTCCTTGAGGAACCAAGAAAACCCTAATTGAAGCACAATCCTCAGATGATTAGTGATCAATTCAACAAGACCATCAGGCTTGAATCTTTTAACCTCTTTATCTTCTGAACAAGACTTAGGAGGATGACTTGCTCAATGTTTCCACATGATATGCCAAGATGTAATGCCTAATGTCCTACAAAATGAAATGCAATATGTTAAGCTAGTCCCAAGAGAGGAGGGCAAATTTTGAGGTGTTACAGCTGCCCCTATTCAATCCACTGTGAACCTGTCGATATGAACATCCTTGGCTTTCAGATGATCAGGGTGAAGAGTGATTGAATACCAAGAACAAGCGAACAATTTGCACTCTGATGGGAAAATAATTAACAATGCCTGTCAGAATCGGCAAAGAATCAATCTCGAAAGAAGAACCCGTCTGGTACGGAGAAAGTCGGCCTGAATACCGAACAGAATGTCTGTATACCAAAATAAATGGTAACACAGGAATACCATGGCCTGAACGCCGCTCGTCAGTCTGAACACTGAGCATCAGAATATGAGAGTATTGATGTTGGTCTGAATACCGGAAAATTGGCCTGAACGCCACAAGCTGCATCGATCTGAACTTCGGAAGCTTCTTCGATCTGAAAATCGGAAACTGGCCTGAACGCCACCTCGGTCTGAACACCACTTCGGTCCGGATACCGGAGGATTGGCCTGAATGCCATAAGTACTTCAACCTGATTGTTGGAAACTTCTTCGATCTGAAAATCGGAACTGGCCTGAGTGCCATAAGTTCTTCAACCTGATTGTTGGAAACTTCTTCGATCTGAAAATCGGAACTGGCCTGAGTGCCACAAGTTCTTCAACCTGATTGTTGGAAACTTCTTCGATCTGAAAATCGGAGACTTTGGTCTGAATACCCACCTCGGTCTGATCACCGGGAAATTGGCCTGAATGCCACATCTCGGTCTGAACACCGAAAGCTCTTCATGCCTATCAACATCGACAGAGAAAAAAACAGTGATAAATGAGGCGATACGCGTGCCAACGACTCATGTTGGGGAGTAACAAGCCATGAGCATGTTACCCTTTATTCAACCCTAGCCAACGAATACTTCGCACTTAGCTGGGGATTATTCTTTCTTTACTTTTTTGGACCCCGAAACTTCTTGGATTAACATTCCCATCTCCGCTTGACAGAAACTCTTCCTCCAATATCGCACTATTGGGGGGATACTGTTGATTCAAAATCACGATGCTAAACTCCTCAGAGTAACATCTTCACCATCCGGCGAAACCACCTCTTCAACAATAACCACGGTCTGAGGCTAGCTTATGCTTGAAATGCTGATGCATGATATATTTTTTAGCGTAATGCTCCATAATCATGGAAATGCTACGCGATTTGTTATGCAATATGCTATGCTTATCTACATGATGAATGCATAAAAAGTATCCCCCTCAAGGGACTCCTCTGGGGAGCTCGAGGCACTCTGCTGAGGAACTCGCCATTGCTCCAACTCCACCCTGCTGGGGAATAACACAGCTGTTGGGAAATAGGCCACCCTTACCAGGAATAACCTACACTGCACCCGATCCTCTTGGGGACTTCGCTGGGGAAAGGACCACCAACGCACTCTGTGGGGTAACCAACAGTCTCCGACTTGCTGGGGTATAACAATCCCGACTCTGCTTGGAGAAACCACCACCAATAGATACCTCCGTTGGGGAAATAGAAACCTTCCAGGCCTGGCTGCTGAGGAAACACCAATCTCCAACCTGCTGGGGGAGATAACCATCCTGACCCTGCTAGGGGAAACACAGACCTTGAATCTGCTGAGGAGGTACCAATCCCAACTCTGCTTGGGGAAACCAGGAAATTCTGGCCCTGAACACCTGCCGACTCTTCGAACCATGGCATTCCCCGTCTAAATCCACTGTCAACTTTCCAATTTTGAGAACTCCCAGACTCGTCTGGACTTTTCTGATTCATCACATTGTATTCCCGACTTCTCCGTACTCCCCGGAGAGTGAACTCCTTAGATTGGTACAAACTTTTTAATCTTCAGACTTTGAAGAGTCTTCTTGATTAATATCCAGGATCGTCGTACGTCTCGCCGTCATCTTTTCACCATTCTTCCATCCATTCGTCCCTGATCGGACTCTACGGGGATCTTTTCGTCAAAAGCTTCCACATCACCACCTGCGAGTGAGTGAAAATATCTAACAGTACCTGCAAAAGAGATCGTTAGATAAAAACGTGCCCCAGGCGTGCCAAGATTTCAACACTTGGGTCACTCAACCTTCCGAATAAGATTTCAAATTTTTCAATCTTATAAGCATGCATTGGAAGGGACCTGTATGTCTTAAAATGCCAGATTCTTTATCACAAACAATTGGATGTTTTTGCAATCAAAGCGGTAATGAAAACAAAAACAAAATTATTTGACTGAATATGCATTTTATTGATTGAAAAAGTGTGGCTCATAACGGAGCAATACAAAGGAAGCAATTCCTGAAAAGAGGTAATTGCGCACAAAAGGAAAAATCTATCCTAATGGCAATGTGAAACCCGTGATCTCATCGAGTTCCAACTCGGTTACACCCCATATGTCCTCAGACTCTCCGTGCTTTCTGCCTTCTGAACAAGACGATTCCGATTGATCCCTACCGGGGATTATCCCTGTGTCATATCCAAAGTACAAACGATCATGCCAGACGCAGTTGTTTGTTTCAATCCCTCTTTTGCCTGGACCGCCCTTTCGGGTTTTGAGTCCACCGGGATACCCTTTTTTGCCCAAGCCGCCCTTGTGGGGTTTTCGACTTGCCGGGTGTACAGTTTTTCCTTTTTTATCCCTAATTTTTGCCCGAACCTTTTTCATCATTTTTTTTCGGTTCGCCGGGATGCCCATTTTTGCCTGGACTATTTTATTCTTTTCGTCCAGCGGGTCTCTTTATACGAAGTATTTTTTAACTGCGTCCGCATTCACAGGGGATGAAAAATCCTCGCCATCCATGGTCGTTAACAATAAGGCTCCGCCAGAGAAAACCTTCTTGACCACGAATGAACCTTCATAATTGGGTGTCCACTTGCCCCTACGATCGTTTTGAGGAGGAAGGATCCTTTTCAGCACCATATCACCCACGTGATACACCCGAGGTCGCACCTTTCGGTCAAAAGCACGCTTCATCCTTTGTTGGTATAACTGCCCATGACAAATGGCCGCCAGCCTCTTTTCCTCAATCAGGGTCAACTCTTCGTACCGAGTCCTTACCCATTCCGCCTCTTGCAATTTCACGTCCATCAGGACTCTCAAAGAGGGAATCTGAACCTCAACCGGTAGCACCGCTTCCATTCCATATACCAACGAGAAAGGCGTTGCCCCAGTAGACGTACGCACCGAGGTTCTATACCCATGCAATGCAAATGGAAACATCTCATGCCACTCCTTATAGGTCACAACCATCTTCTGCACAATCTTCTTTATATTCTTATTGGCTGCCTCAACTGCCCCATTCATCTTCGGACGATAAGGAGAAGAATTGTGATGCTCGATCTTGAATTCCCGGCACAATTCTGCCATCATCTTGTTGTTCAAATTAGAACCATTGTCAGTAATGATTCTCTCGGGAACCCCATATCTGCAAATGAGGTCTCTTTTCAGGAATCTGGCGACGACCTGCTTTGTCACGTTCGTATAAGAGGCTGCTTCCACCCATTTGGTGAAGTAGTCAATATCCACTAATATGAACCGATGTCCGTTCGAAGCCGTAGGCTCAATCTTCCCGATCATATCGATGCCCCACATAGCGAACGGCCATGGAGACGACATCAAGCTTAACGGATTTGGAGGCACGTGCACCTTGTCAGCATAAATCTGGCATTTATGACACTTCCGCACGAAATTGAAACATTGGGCCTCCATTGTCATCCAGTAATAACCTGCCCTCAGCAGCTTCTTCACCATCGCATTCCCACTGGCATGGGTACCGAACGACCCTTCGTGAACCTCTTTCATCAATTGGCTTGCTTCTTTATCATCAACGCATCTGAGCAAGACCCAATCGAAATTCCGCTTGTATAAAACCCCATCCTTATTCAAGTAGAACACCATGGCCAACCTCCGCAGAGTCTTTCGGTCCTTCTTCGATGCTCCCTCAGGATACTCTCGGGTCTCCAGATAGCGCTTGATATCGTAATACCACGGCTTCTCATCACCAGGCGCTGTATCAACAGCAAACACATAATCCAGTCTATCCAGACGTCCCACCTCCACACTGGGGAACTGATTCCACCACTGCACCTTAATCAAGGCGGCCAGAGTAGCCAAAGCATCTGCTAACGGATTCTCTTCTCTCGGCACATGATGCATCTTCACCTTGGTGAAAAACGTCAACAATCTCCTCGTATAATCCCGGTATGGAATTAAATGAGATTGATGCGTATACCATTTTCCGTTAACTTGATTCATAACCAAAGCTGAATCTCCATATATAACAAGGTTTTTTATCCTCAAATCAATCGCCTCTTCAACCCCCAGGATACAAGCTTCGTATTCAGCCACGTTGTCGGTGCATTCGAATGTTAGCCGGGCAGCAAAAGGAATATGGGATCCTTTCGGCGTAACCAAAACAGCACCAACACCGCTACCATTCACGTTAACGGCCCCATCAAACATCAGAATCCATTCGGATTCAGGGTCAGGTCCCTCCTCCGGGATCGGTTCCTCACAATCTTTCGATTTGAGAAAGATGATGTCCTCATCAGGGAATTCAAACTTCATTGGTTGATAATCCTTAATGGGTTGCTAAGCGAGGTAATCAGACAATACACTCCCCTTGATTGCTTTCTGAGAGGTATACTGAATATCGTACTCTGTCAAAATCATTTTCCACCTCGCAACCCGTCCGGTCAATGCTGGCTTCTCAAAAATGTACTTAATTGGATCCATCTTGGAAATCAACAAAGTGGTATGAACCGGCATATATTGTCTCAGTCGGCGAGCAGCCCAGACCAAAGCACAACAAGTTTTCTCGAGCAGTGAATATCTTGTTTCACAGTCGGTAAACTTTTTGCTAAGGTAGTATATGGCATGCTCTTTTCGACCAGACTCGTCATGCTGCCCCAATACACACCCCATAGACCCCTCGAGGACCGTCAAGTACAGGATTAACGGTCGTCCCTCCACAGGAGGCATCAGAATCGGAGGCTCCTGCAAATACTCTTTTATTTTTTCAAATGCCACTTGGCAATCATTATTCCACCTGACCGTTTGATCTTTTCTCAACAATTTGAAAATCGGTTCACACGTGGCTGTTAGATGAGATATGAACCGTGAAATGTAGTTCAATCTACCTAAGAAACCACGAACCTCTTTCTTCGTTCTCGGTTCAGGCATTTCTCTTATTGCTTTCACTTTAGCAGGATCAACCTTGATTCCTTTTTCACTTACAATGAACCCCAGCAATTTACCAGACCGCACTCCGAAAGTGCACTTATTCGGATTCAACCTCAGTCTGAACTGTCTCAGCCGGTCAAACAATTTGGCCAGATCTACCAAATGCCCCTCTTCTGTTTGGGACTTTGCTATCATGTCATCAACATAGCATTCGATTTCATGATGAATCATATCATGAAACA
Organism: Lathyrus oleraceus; assembly: GCF_024323335.1. Classification (NCBI taxonomy): domain Eukaryota; kingdom Viridiplantae; phylum Streptophyta; class Magnoliopsida; order Fabales; family Fabaceae; genus Lathyrus; species Lathyrus oleraceus. Next base: position 151,443,605 of record NC_066580.1, read on the forward strand.
AAGTCACCATAGCCCTCTGATAAGTAGCACCGGCGTTCTTGAGACCGAATGGCATCACCTTATAACAAAAAGTGCCCCATGGTGTGATGAACGTTGTTTTCTCCATATCATCTGGCGACATTTTAATTTGATTATAGCCAGAAAAGCCATCCATGAAGGAAAACACCGAGAATTGAGCTGTATTATCTACCAACACATCAATGTGAGGTAATGGGAAATCATCCTTCGGGCTAGCTTTGTTCAGATCCCGGTAGTCCACACACATTCTCACCTTCCCATCTTTCTTCGGCACCGGCACAATGTTTGCGACCCAAGGTGGATAATTAGTGACAGCAAGGAAACCAGCATCCCACTGCTTTTGTACTTCCTCTTTAATTTTCATGGCCATCTCAGGTCGAGTTCTGCGCAACTTCTGCTTCACTGGAGGACAATCTGCTCTCAATGGTAGCTTGTGCACAACGATATCGGTATCCAACCCTGGCATATCTTGATAAGACCAGGCAAAGATGTCGACATACTCTTTCAACAATGCTACCATTCTGCTCTTGACACTCGCCTCCAAAGCATCCCCAACTTTCACCTCTTTTCTGACCTCGTCGGTACCCAGATTCACAACCTCAACCTGCTCCTCATGCGGCTGAATCACCTTCTCCTCTTGTTTCAACAACCTGGCTAATTCCTCCGGCAGTTCACAATCTTCTTCGCCTTCTTCTTCGGCATGATAAATCGGATTGTCGAAATCATATGAGGGTGTAACAGGATTGTTATCAATGAGATCCGGAGAATGATCGCATATGCATGAATGTTGATTCATGCATTGCTTTAGAACCAGAGCGGGACAAATTGAAAAGAAAAATGAAAACATTGCCATTTTTATTTCTGTTTCATTTTTAAACTGCAAAAATAAATGAAAAACAGGGAACACCGCTTTTAACTGAAAAACATCCTTTTATTACTGATGCAAGAAATTGCAAAATGAAACATGAGGTGGCCCTTACAATGAACCATTACATTTCGGGCAAAACGTATGGCTTCCATGCAAATAAAATTGAAAACAGAAAATATTACTCTTCAAGTAGAGTGACAGTGATGATCTTTTCAGCCTTCCAGTTCTGGACTCCCATCCCTGGTGCGCACGGCTTTATCCACTGATCAATCTCACAGTCACTGTCGACTTCTTCATCCACCATACAGATGTGATCTGGATCCAGCATTCCAGCACTGGTGAATGTGAATGACGGACGACGTCCTCTACCTTGTCCAGATGAACCTCGGCCCGGCTGATAACCCACTCCAAAGCGGTCTTTCTTGGCGGAGATATCCATCATCTTACCCCAACCTGGAGCTTCCCCACTCTTCACCACCTCAGCAGCCTGCTTATACGAAGAAATTGACGGTTTCTCCTCTTCCTTGGCAAAAAGAGCATTCTCCACCTTAACGGTTTCGAATGCTTGGCTCGGCGTTTCCCATATCTCACCATCCATTTCCACGTATTTGAACAATGAAAGGTGGCTGACGAAGATATCCTCTTCTCCACAGACGGTGACGACCTGTCCATCCCAGATATACTTCAGCTTCTGGTGCAAAGTCGAAGTCACTGCCCCAGCAGCATGGATCCATGGGCGACCCAACAGGCAACTGTATGCCGGCTGAATATCCATGACATAGAATACTGACTTAAACACCTCTGGTCCGATCTTCACCGGGAGCTCCACTTCACCGAACACCGCCCGCTTCGAACCATCGAACGCCCTCACTATCAGGTCAGTGGGCGTCAGAATCAACCCTTCACAATTCAGCTTTGCCAGGGCTTTCTTAGGCAACACATTTAATGATGAGCCGGTATCAACCAACACGTGCGAAAGCACGGCTCCTTTACATTCCATAGCAATGTGTAAAGCCCGATTATGATTCCTCCCATCCACAGTTAAATCCATATCAGTGAAACCCAGCCCATGACTGGCATTGACATTCGACACCACCGTCTCCAACTGATTGATCGTTATCTCTTGAGGAACATAGGCTCTCTTCAGAATCTTCAATAAAGCCTCTCTATGCCCCTCAGAGCTCAGCAACAATGACAAGATTGAGATCTTGGATGGCGTCTGCTGCAGATGGTCAACAAGCTTGTACTCTGACTTCTTGATGATTCTTAGGAATTCTTCCGCTTCATCATCAAGTTCTTTTTCCGACCCACCAGGCGCCGGTGTCACCACAGGAGTACCTTCATTGATCACTTGTTTTCCTCTTGCCCTGGCTAAAGCCTCGGCCTTATCTTTCTTTTCTTTTTCTCCTTCCCCACCTCTCAAAGCATCGGGAGCAAATAGCCTTCCACTACGAGTGAAACCACTGGGTCCGGCATTATCCACCTTTGAAACGGTGGTTTCACTAGCAGCTTGATCCTCCACCTTCTCTCCATTACAATAAACTTCCCCACCATAATGCCACGGCACGGCATCATCTTTGTCATAGGGAATTGGCCCAGGTACCGTGATAGTAACTGGAGCCGCATCTGCTAGCGTTGACAAATCAACCGGGTCGAAGTGGATGGTTATGGTGGAGACATCCTCCTTCCCCAAATCAGCCTTCTCAAACTTGAGGCTTCCCTCATCCATCAACCTCTGGACAGCCTCTCTCAAGAGTATACACCCATTCGGAGCAACAATGCACGCGGCACAGCAATCACCACAGCCCGGAAAGACCCCATTCCTCAACAATTGACGTTTGACCTCAGCCAAAGGAGTCTTCAATTGGTCCACAGTCAACAACCCGATTCTGCTTTCCTCAGAAATTGCATTCACCCCCATTTGACCATGCGCAGGCATGGGATTAGCATTCACATTTGGAGATGGAGCAAAGTTGATAGCTTTAGAATCCACCAGGTCTTGAACCACATGCTTAAAAGCTTTGCAGTTTTCTACGTTATGCCCAGGAGCACCTGAGTGAAATTCACATTTGGCATTCTCATCAAAACTGGATGGCCTCTGATCAGGTCTCAAAGGAGCCAACGTTCTCAATTGGACCAACCCCAAGTCCTTCAGCTTTTTCAACAGGAATGAATAGGTCACAGGTGGCCTATCAAATTGACGATCGTTCATCCTCCCCCTGACTTGATACCCGACCCTCTGCGGTCTCTGCTGAAATGGTTGTCTCTGTTGCGGTTGTTGCTGTTGTTGTTGTGCAGGCTGATTATCAGCAGGAATGGTTACCGCAGTAGTGTGCTGAAAGTAACGGTCCCTACTTTGTCCTCTTTGGGTATATACAACACTTGTATCACTCTCCTTCTTCCTCTGACCATTTCCAAAGGACTTCTTCGATCCAGATGACGAAGCATTACCACCCTGGATTTTCCCCAGCTTCAACCAACTTTCTATTCTTTCCCCGACTACCACAATGTCGGCAAAGTTGGTAACCGGGCATCCAACCATTCTCTCAGCAAAGGCCCCCTACAGGGTACCCATAAACAGATCTGACATCTCCCTGTCCACCAATGGAGGTTGAAATCTGGCAGCCAACTCCCTCCACCTTTGAGCATACTCTTTAAATCCCTCATTAGGCTTCTGAGACATACCCTGCAGCTGGGTACGACTAGGAGCCATATCAGCGTTAAACTGGTACTGTTTAAAGAATGCGTCACCAAGATCCTGCCAGCTCTTGATGTCAGAAGACTTCAGCTTGGTGTATCATTCCAAGGATCCTCCGGACAGACTGTCCTGAAAGAAGTACATCCACAGCTTCTGATCCATAGTATAGGCAGAAATCTTGCGAACAAAAGCTTGAAGGTGAGTCTCCGGGCAAAAACTCCCATTATATTTATCAAATGCAGGCGCCTTGAACTTCTGTGGGATCACAATCCCCTCAACCAGCCCCATATTTGACATATTCACAACCCCTGGAGTGGCATAGCTTTCGAGAGCCCTGATCTTCTCTGCCAGCAACTGAATTTCTTTGTTTGGTGGCTGGACACCGTATTGCCCAAACGGCTCATTATGCATGGAGAATTGATCAGCTTCTCTGTCTTCCTCCCTATCATCCTCAACCCCAAAGAGCGGAGGGAACAGACTGTCCTTCATGTTATTACCCATCTGACCGGGTCCACCACCTGTGGCAGCACCAAAACCACCAGCATTGTTATTCACTACACCCACAGTTGTCCTCTTTCCACCGTCCCTAGAACCACTCAGACCCTGGTTAGAGACACCATCCAGATTGACACCACTGTTGGCAGCTGAAGCTCGCTCGAGCTTCTCAACTTTATCAGCCAGTGCTTTCTGGCCCACAGCAAACCCCTGCATGATGTTAATCAGCTCGTTCATTTTCTCTTTCAGCTCGAGAACATCTGTGTTAGGTAGATCCATCAGTCTGGGTGTATTGCGTCTGGTGAAATATCGGTGTGGACGTGTTGAGTGCAAAGGTACAACTCTACGAGCACGAGCAATGATCCCTGAAACAATCAAGCACGTTAGAACTGATGCCTGCAAAATAAAAAACAAGTTATTATGATCATGCATGAATGCAGCGTCTATCCACATGAGGAACACTCTGTCTTTCGATCCTGGCTTCATCGAGACAGATAATAATCCGGCAGTAGTATTCTGACATTCATCATGTTTCATCATACAGATCAGAGATATGTGATTTAGCAAAATACCACCCAACCATGTGTGCCATGTGAGTGCATACAGGAAAGCAAATACAGCTTGAGGATTGATCACTGAATGAAAATAACCATTGTATATCAAAAGTGCACAATAAGTGCAACAGTCATACATCAAGCTGATACAAATCAAATACAATCCTCCAGAATCAAAAAGAACATACAAGCAAGTGAATTCCGTCAACAAGCCTGACGGTAATCCACACAAATGAATAACAAAAGACTACACTGAAGAAGGTCCCACAGACGGCTCTGCATCATTTACCATCTTGGTAAACTTCACCGCAAACCTAAGCTCAGTGTTCTCCTGCTGCAATCTCCCTACCTCCTTCTGGTGAATCTTCATCTGTCTGAAGTAATGATCTTTCTCAGCAAGATAATGATCTCTCTCATCAATGACCTTCATGTTCTCGGCTTCCTTAATCTTCAACTTTGCTTCCCATTCAGCGATGAGGATTCTGACTCTGTCTTCCCTCTGATCCCTCACAAGGATTTGCCTTCTCTTCTCATCTTCAATGACCTTCGAAGCTCTAGCCAATCTCTCTTTGGTGATGTCGTGCTCCTTTGTAGACGACTCCAACGCTTGGCTGACCTTGCGGTAATAGGCAGTGTCTATCTCAAAGCGCTTCACTTCCAGGGCATGTCGCTTATCCTGATCTTCCATCCTCCCTCTGATCTCCTGATTAGCTATCTAAATCCTAGCAACACTCATCTCCAATTTAGTTTTCTCCGCTTGCAGTTGATCTCTGGCTTTCTTCATCTCGAGGAATTCTTCCATACTGACAGAAGAACATGGCCCCTCAATCAAAGGACACCAAGGATCACCTCCAGGAAAGGGTAGATGTGTGAGCTCAATCCTCTTCCTAAGCCAATCATCAAATGGAGGAAAAGACCTGCTGTTAACCTTGCCAAAAGGAACCTTGCCCTTTCTCTGAATACTACGCCACTCATCCAACACTTGCCTCAACTTGGCCTGATTACCCTCAACTGGGAAGTATAAAGATTCCTGAATCTCTCGTCCGAGAGGAGGACCCTCCACAGCAAATCCCATCTGTCTCCTAAGAAGCACCGAGTTGTAATTAATGCAACCTTGAACTCCTATAAGAGGCACATTGGGAAGACTCCCACAACTGCAAATGAAATCTCGTCCCGCCATACCGTTGTGAGTCCAAGCTATATCCTGAGCCTGCAAACCCATCAACCTGACTGACCACCTGACAGTAGGATCAAGAGCGACAAAGGCACCTCTGGAAGGCAAATACCCCATGAACCATTTGTACAACAGCTGAGCACAACATCAGATCAGTCCCCCACGCCGCTTCTCGTTCCGATTATGGACCGAGTAATAGACATCTCCAACCAGAGTAGGAATAGGATTCCTCTGTATAAACAATCTGATAGCATTAATGTCCACAAAGCTCTTCTGATTAGGAAACAGGATGGTCCCATAAATGCTCACAACAATCAAGGCACAGACAGTCTTCCAATTACCCGCAACAGCATGCTCCTTGGCTTTAGCCTCCAAGCAACTCAAATGAAATCCGGGTAACTTTCCCTTTTACTTCAAACCCCCCTTGGTCACCTCCGGGCTCAAATAAAGAGCACGAGAAATCTCAGCGATGTCGAGCTCCCCCTTAGTGGCCAAGAAAGGAATCTGATCTCAGATCTGAATACCCAGGATGCTGGCATAGTCCTCCATCAAGGGTCCCAGCAAGTAATCCGATAAGATGAAACACCTCAAACCCGGGTCATAAAACTGGAGAAGAGTATGAATGGCTCTCCTATCACTGTCTGTGAGCCTGAAAACCGACTTCAGAATACCACCGTATGCCTCCCGGAACATCCCCACATGGTCGGGTGTAATCAGTGCTATCATATCTCTCGACACATCAATCTCTGGGTTGAAGAAGCTATAGACAACATCGTCCTTCAAACCGGTCCTCATGTCTGGAGCAAAGAAGTCTCTCAACCAGGATCTCAATCAAGAATGTCCCTGCATATGGATAAACATGAGTTAGATGCAGATAAATTCAAAATGTGAATGATGCTGATGTATGAATGCAATGCATTGTGCCATCCTCCAAGTCATATGATCATCAACTGCACTGAGTTACGGCCTCTGAACTGATCACAATCATCTGAAGGAATATGTAACCACCAATCCCACTCAGGGTTCCGAAATAAATGGAACTGACGGATACATCATCATCATCACCAAAGATTCTCTGAACAGATAACCATAAGACCCTCTGAACCAGCCCGGGGAATCCTGAAATAAACGGATCCCCACTGATAAATAATACGGACAACACTCCGGCGTTTCAGAAATGAATGTCCATAAATCCGACTTATAAATAGAACTCTGATCAACGGAACCATTAGTCACCATCAAAGTCACCCTCAGAACATGCATTTGTAAGAATCACCCTCCCCTCACAGGTAAATTCTAATCAGGTTATCCTAAGGCGGATAATGGTCTCGATAATCGGGCAAAGATACTCAACGGGTTTGCCCTTTCGGGTGTGCCGTTGCAGCTCTCTTAAGATCATCTAAACCAAAGATCCGGGAAAGATCGGTCACCGAAGTCAATAGCTCAGATGGAGTGACTCAACCAAAGATGAATACCCCATAAAGGAAGAGCACTCTCAAATGAACCTCGTCTGGCTTATGGTATGTCACGTCGCCCAAAACATGTTGACCTAACATGAGAGGCAACGTGAGACCACGCTAATCCTAGGTGTATACTCGGGCCTGGGTTTTAGCCCCACTCAGAACACCCCCCACCCCCAAAATCATAGGAACCACCTGTACAGAGGACATCAACATGATAGTATGATGCATGCAAATATTTATGCAAATATATACACAACAAAATAATAAATGCAATAAATAACTCAACACAAGCAACCTACACTATCCTAGAAAACGCTAGGAAAGACTCGCTTAGGGAAGATGGACCAGCAATAGGTCAACTTCTTGTGTCCCCAGCAGAGTCGCCAGCTGTCGCATCCGCGAAAAACAACCGGCGGGCTAAAACAAAACAAACAGAGCCGCCACCGTGCGTTATTTATCCCAAAAGAGGGAAAGGAAACGCTCGAAGTAAACCTGGAAAAGACATGGTCTCGCGACCAAAGAGAGATGGGATCGGGAGTCGGTTATGCGAAGGGAAGGTATTAGCACCCCTACGCATCCGTCGTACTCGACGGGATCCATGCTCAAAAGATAGGAAGAAAGGTTGCTAAACTGCTCACAAACATCACACACACACACACACACACTGGAAACAACACAGGTGGAAAAAAGGAAAAAGGGCTCGCTAGGATATCGCATCCTATGCCTACGTATCTCATCTGGAATGAGAATCAGAGCTACCGTAGTTCGGCTGACGCACGCCGAAATAAAACACATGCAAATAGGCAAACATGGAAACCGAATGCCAATCACTGGACTTACATCAGACTCCGAACCAAACAAACCCACACTGGAAACCAAATGCCAATTGCTGGAGTTATATCGGACTCCAAGCACACAAAAATAGGATACGGAATACCAATCGCTGGGCTTACATCCATCTCCTAACACACAAGAAGGATAACAAACAAACGAGTTAATAGGGAGTCAGGAACTCGAGCCTAATAACTGTCAAGCAAACACACACAAAAAGAAAAAAAGGTGCCCGGAGAGATCTCGTACGATCTCCTGCCTACGTACCTCATCTGGTATGAGGATCAGGGCAACGTAGTTCCCCTTAACAGGGGAGAAACTTTCTCCTAACCAGAGACTGGGAAATGACAAACTAAAAGGGAGACTGACTCGAGCCTAATAGTTATCATGTAATCCACCATGATCCTAGGTTGAGGTTTCTATCTAACTTGCAGAGGCAGCAAGCTATCCTAAACAGCACAAGCAAAGCAAACATACACACAATTAGCACACACTATATACAAACAAAGTGGGCTCACACAAGGTTAGGCTGTGAAACACAAGCCAACTGGAATTGGGTGTAGTTAGCTCTTAACCCTAACATTGAGAGTTAGGGTGAAGCAGATGAAATGGGAAGTGAGGGTAAGACCCCACAACTCTTATCCCTGGCCTGGGAGAGCTTCAGACAAATGAAAGTGTGGGAGTTCAGAAAGTTGGAACTCTTCTCCGCATATGACTGACTCAACAAAGATCTTGGGTTAATATCCACAATGCATCAACACAAGGTGCGTGAGCAAAGTGGATGACACACAGAATAGCAGGAGATGGATTACACATCTCTTTTATCTGCCAATTGCCTTATCAAAGGTCTTTTCCTGCTTGGCACAAAGATAAACATTCACAAGCATTGCCTCTTAAGGAGGGCTTCAGACAGGTGCCTGCCCCAGTAACAGGACAGGTCTTCCAGACTACATGAAGTCAGAGATTTTATACCTCAATGCTTAAGCAACCAATCAAAGCAAAAGCAAGTTCACAATGAACTTAAGCAACTAATGTACCTGAAAACAATCCAACTCAGTCAGTATACAATTCACAAAGTCAAACAGACAGTTAATAGTCAACAGTCAACAGACATAGTCAAACAGACAAGCAAGCAAGGCATCAAGATGCAAGGCACAAGCTCAACTCAAATGAGCTAAAATCCACCTACAAAACAAGTCAAGGTTAGTCAACATCAACCAAATAATCCAACTCAAGCAATGTGAATCAATCTCCTCATGGCCATATGCTTCTTATCCTGAAAACAAAGCTCAAACATAAGCACCAACCACTAGGACAAGGCCTAAGGTCAAAGAGGAAGAAATAATTCAAAACAGAACATGAAAATTGACATGAATCAAACTCAATCCAATAAGAACCTAATCCAAAAGGTCTCATGTCCATAGCATCAACCAAATTCATTTCACAAATCATTTAAGGCAAAGCATACAAGTTGAAAGCTCATTGAAGCAACAGAATGAACAAATCCACATTAATTCAAAAATGATTCAATAAATCTCAATAAAAATCATGGCTAAATAGAACACATCACACGATCAACACACCAAAAATCAAGGCATTTGGACAAGTTTAAGCATGGCAATCAAATTCATCAAGTCAAGGTAGGCACAAACAAGCTCAAATAGGGCACAAGATGCTACATCAACTTAACACAAGCCTAAAATAGAATTGACAAATGATAAATGCCTAAAACCAAAGCCAAAATAAACTTCAATGTGTCTAGAAACAATGTGCAAAATTTTACATTCATAAGATAAACAACCATCATTTCACAAATCATTGAAGTTCATGACTATTCAAAAGTCCACAAATGGTCATCCAGCAAGAAAAATACCAAACAAATCAGAAATGAATCTAAAAATTCCACAAAAATTCATGAGGAATCCTAACATCCAGAAGAAACAACATGCAAAAAATCACATCATTTGGATATTATTTGGCATGGCAAAGAAATTCCTCAAGTTAAGCAAACAAAGGTGTGACACACATTGTCACACCTACATTCAAAGGATCATAACTCAACAACCAGAAATGAGAAAAATACAAACTCAACACCATAATGACCAGCAAGATGTCTAGTGCAAGCATACCAAATTTCAAAAGCATTGGATGAAAACTCATCATTTCACAAAGCATATGGCAAGGTAGGTCAAGAAAACACACACATACACAATCCCTAAGCCAAAACATTTTTCATGCATGCACAATTTCTGGAAAAATGCTCAAAACATAGTAGACACAATGAGGAGAACAATGCAAAAATTCCCAGGTCATTTGGATCATTATTTATTGAGATATGAAATTTTTAAGTGAATGAAAAATAAAAAAAAACAGGAAGAATAATGTATGAAAGCATGGAGAGAAATGAGCAAAAAATGAAATGCAATGTTGGAAAAGTCCCCAAGCTGGGAATCGAACCGTGCCAGATTTCAAATCGAGGCGCTTATAAGTGAAACGCGGCGTTTCACTTAAGTCCATGTGGCAAGGCAAAACAATTTGAACCAATCAGTATGCCACGCAGGAGACACGTGGTCCAGTACATGGCTATTAACACAAAAACTCATGCAAAAACGCGCTGAACAGATCAAATGACATTCTGGACAAGAAACCCTAACGCGTTCATCAATATTCATCGTGTTCTTGAGGCTCAAGAACAAATGTGTCCAGAAATGCAAAATACATATATCATTGGATTCCTCTTTCCACGTACACCACTAATCCACATCCAATTTAACCTAATTCCACATGTATCAAAAGATTCGAAGCCAAGAACATTCACATGTCAAACTTAGATCTAACCTATCTCACTCATTTCTTCATGAAAATCAATGATCTAAAGTTCAGCGTGATCAGCATTAAAGGATCTACAACATGCATACATCAATTTCATGAATTATGAGAGTCAAATTCTGACCTTAATGAAGCTACAGAAGTGAAATTGCTTGAATCAGGTCTTGTAATGTAGAAACAGATGCTCCTCAAGGCTTAGGTGGATGAATGGATGAAGAACAATAGCTCAATCGTGCTGGATCTTGCTTGAATCTCCAACTGCCATGGATGAGTTTGAACTTCAACAGCTTCGAATCTTGATGAAGCTTGATGGATCTTGCTTCAATCTACCTCCACAATGCTTATGGATCATGAACCAATCGAGAACAAGGCAATGTATGTGAAAGAAATTGATGAAAAGTGAGAGAAAAAGTTTGAAGAGATTTTTCAGATCTGGAAATTATGAGGTGTTCATCTGTTTTTCTGTTATGCTTATCCTTATATATCATGTACTAATCATGTTTGTTAATCACAATTAAGCAAGGCAAGTGTAATTAGTGAAAATGAAGGTGTAATGCCAAATTTGTAAATGCACCTTATGCATGAGAATCCAATGGAACAGTGCACGATTCTGGTTTGAATTTCACTTGAAATGTGGTTTGGAACCAAATGCAAATGCTAGAATGTGAAACCAATGCACCATTTTCAAATTTGGAATTTCCCTCCAAAATTCAAATGAAAAGTCAAATATTTTTGTGATCAAAATGCATGGCTTATGATGCATGAATTGGATAGTGCATGTCAAGAGAGAAATGTTGCAAAAAGAACCATCTCATTTGGCCTTATGGTTTGAAAGTTATGCCTTCTTGAAGTTCAAATTCATTTGGCAATGATTGATCCATATCTTCTCAACCATACATGAGAAATTCATGATCTTGGACTTTTTGGAAATGGGAGAACAAGATCTACAACTTTCATGTTGGACAAAATTTCATTTGAATCATTTTTGATGATGTAATCTTGAGGAGAAAACCTTTCCATTTTTGGCAATTTTGAATTACAAGTCACTTTCTATTTTTGGAAAGTTTTGTCCCGACTTTATTTTCTTCAATGTTGATGTTTGAAATGTCAAATGAGACTTGTTTGAACATGAATGAAGTATTTATAACCATTTCCCACCTTCAAATCCATGGTTGAATGCACAGTTGACTTTTGTTGACTTTTTCAGTTGATAGATGACTTGGTCATGCACAGATGAAATTGAGCCTCAATCTTCTGATGAAATGGCTCCAAAATGAAACCCTAGCTTATACAAGCTCAATAAAACCATGTGATGATCCCCATCTCATTAAAGACCTCATCTCCTTGCAAAAACCCTGATTGGCATAGTGCAACTGATTAGGGTTGACCAGAGGTCAAAACCCTAATCCCAAGGAAACCTGCCAGGAATAATGAACCTCTTGGTGATGATGATGTATCCATGATGATGGTGTACCACTTCAACCAAGATAAAGATCAACCTCCTTGAGGAACCAAGAAAACCCTAATTGAAGCACAATCCTCAGATGATTAGTGATCAATTCAACAAGACCATCAGGCTTGAATCTTTTAACCTCTTTATCTTCTGAACAAGACTTAGGAGGATGACTTGCTCAATGTTTCCACATGATATGCCAAGATGTAATGCCTAATGTCCTACAAAATGAAATGCAATATGTTAAGCTAGTCCCAAGAGAGGAGGGCAAATTTTGAGGTGTTACACTTGTTTGTTAGCTAGAGATAGTAATGAATGATTTTGTTCACCATAAAGTTGAACCCAAATGTTGTCATTTTGATAGATTGTGTGAGAGATCAACAATGGATCAAAATGGTAAAACCCACAATATGTGTTAGAGATAAACACATTGGGAGGACTTTGTGAAATAGTTTATCATCTAAAGGAGTTTATGAGTTTTGTTGATCGAACATATGCATGCAAAGTGATCGTCGAACCCTAACTTTGACAATATTTCTCAAATAGAAAAACCATAACTTTTACCGTAATTTCTTACTCTTTTATGCAAGATACCATGACAAAAACTAAAACCCCCCTTGTTACTACAAGTTAAGAATTAAAACAACTGTCGAACGACGATGATATCTCACAATCCCTGTGGAGACGATAACAAAAACCCGACATACCAACCCTATACCAACAAAATGGCGTTGTTGCCGGGGATTGTGAATTGATATTGCGAGCATCGTAATAGTTGCTTAATTTTTAGCTTTCGAATTTTTGACTTGTGCTTGTTAATTTGTTTGGTTTAGTGTGTAGTTATCGTTTTATGCGAGGGCAGGTTCCTGAGGACCAACTTCTTTTTGATCCCGAGATCGAAAGAACCGCAAGGAGACTGAATAGCAGAACAAGACGAAGGAGGCAACAAGCTAGACAACGACAAGAACAAGGAGAAAGTTCTTCTACAACACATCCACCACCTTTCACACCTATCATGGATCAACCACCACAACCACCGCCCATTTCCACACCATGTGCCAACAGTCCAAGGAATACTGCTCAGTTTGCCAAACACACGGGAAGGCAAGCCGAGATGAAGACGAGAACTCTTAACTTGCTATATGGAAGTCCATTCACCGGAATGGACCATGAAGATCCCTTTGCTTTTCTCACCAAATTTTACGAGATAGCATTGGCGGCTGGAGTTGATCAAGCTCAAGAGCTACCGTTGTTCAAAAGACTATTTCCTCATGCTTTGCTCGGCAAAGCCAAAGATTGGTACTTGGATCAAACACCTGCAGTCATGACGGATTGGAATATGTTGGAAGAGAAGTTCATTGAAAGATTTTTCTCCCACAACCGGTTCATGGAATCCAAAACGGCTATCTCCGTGTTTTCGCAAGGAACCAACTAATCATTGAATGAGGCATGGGAGAGATTTAAATCCATGCTTCGGAAGTGCAAAGGGCACGGTTTTGACGAATTGACTCAAATCCACATTTTCAAGAATGGCCTTCAACCAAATTGCAAGACTTTGTTGGATGCTACCTCGGGTGGTTCTTTGTTGTCTAAAAGCGCCGAAGAAGCTACTGATATCATTAACCGTATGGCCCTAAATGACCTCCAAAGTCAAAGTAGAGGCAACACTTTGAAGAAACCGGGAGTGCTTGAACTTGGAACGAACGATGCTATTCTTGCCCAAAACAAACTCATTTCACAACAAGTCGAACTCTTAACTCAACAAATAAAAGAGTTGAGAGAACATTCAAAAGCTAGACAAATAGCTTGTTATGAGCTTTGCAAGGGTGAGCATGACACCGGATTTTGTCCACCTTCCGGGTTCGAAGAAGTGAACTACATGGCGAACCAACGAGACTACCAACCGAGGCAACAACAACAACAACCATATCAACCACATCCTCAAAATCAACAATAACACTTTCAAGGGAATCAAGGGTTTCAACCAAGGGGTAACTATTACCATAACCAAGGTTATGTGGGTGGTACTTCTAGCCGTCAAAACCCTCCCTAAAATCCTTACCAACCTCAACAACTGCCAGTCGTGACATCAAAGTTAGAAGAGACATTGACATAATTTATGCAAATGTCAATGGCTAATCAAAAGAGCAACGATGCGGCAATCAAAAATCTAGAAACTCAAGTCGGTTAACTTGCTAAGCAACTAGCGGAACAACAACCCGGACCATCTTTTTCGGCGAACACGCAAACGAATCCAAAAGAGCATTGTAAAGCGATAACGACGAGAAGTGGAAGGGAGTTGATTAGTGAGAGTAAAAAAAGAGATGAGAGTGAAAAAAGAGAGAATGAGAAAAATGATGAGGAGAAAAAAATAGAGGATAGTATTGATGGTGAAGTTGGGGAGTGGAGTGAGGAAGAAGTTGAAAAGAATGAAAAAAATGGTGACGTTGAAAATAAAGAAAGTGTGGAAGTAGAAAATAATAAGAGTGATGAAGTGATGGTGGAGGGAGTGAAAAATAAAAGAGCGAGAAGTTCTAGAGTTGCTAAAGGAAAGAAGGTAGTGAGCGTTACTCCAATCCAAAACCTTCCGTATCCACATGCTCCCTCTAAAAGGGAGAATGAACGGTATTACGCCTGGTTCATGGATATTTTCAAACAACTTCAAGTGAACATTCTGTTTGCCGAAGCATTAGAGCAAATGCCTAAGTATGAGAAATTCATGAAAGACATACTTACTAAAAAGCGGAGGTACACGAAACCGGAGACCATTGTCCTAGATGCGAGTTGTAGTGCGATCATTCAACGAACGCTTCCGAAAAAAGAGGTTGATCCGGGACGAGTTACTTTGCCGGTTAAAATTGGTGATGTCTATGTCGGAAAAGGGCTAATTGATTTGGGGTCAAGCATTAATCTAATACCATTGTCTATTGTGAAGAGGCTTGGAAACATTGAAATAAAGGCCATTCGGATGACTTTGCAATTGGCCGATAAGTCGACTACTCATCCTCATGGCGTAGCCCAAGATGTTTTGTTTAAAGTTGACAAAATTTTCTTCCCGGTTGACTTCATTGTGATTGATATGGAAGAGGACGACGATGCTCCGCTTATTCTTGGCCGACCGTTCATGAAAACCGCACGCATGATGATTGACGTTGACGACGGTTTGATGAAGGTAAGGGTCCAAAATGAAGAAGTTACTTTCGATCTATTCTAAGCCATGAAGCATTCAAAGGATAGAAGTGATAGCTTTCGCATAGATGTGATCGAAGAGGCAACTTTAGAAGTTTCTAAACATATTCATGAGATATCTCCTATGGAGTTAGCTCTTGATGACTCCTTTGAAGTTTTCACAGTTGAAGAAGAGCAAGCTCTTGATGATTGCCTAAGGGAACTTGATAGTCTAGAAGAGTTGCATCCGTGGGAAGTTGAGAAGGAAGACTTGAAGAAGGAGGTTAATGAAGAAAAATCGCCGATTGAATTGAAAATGTTACCTTTTACTTTGAAGTATGCCTTCCTCGACGAGACCGAAGCAAAGCCGGTTATCATAAGCAACCTTTTGACAAAGAATGAAGAAGCCCGTTTGATCAATGTTTTGAAAAAGAATCAAGAAGCCATGGATTGGATTCTTTCCGATCTCAAAGGAATTAGTCCTTCCTATTGCATGCACAAGATCTTAATGGAAGAGGACTTTAAGCCGGTAGCTCAACCACAACGCCGCTTAAATCCTACTATGAAGGAAGTTGTTAGAAAGGAGGTTGTTAAGTTGTTGGATGCGAGAATGATTTACCCGATTTCGGATAGCCCATGGGTTAGTCCTGTGCACGTGGTTCCGAAAAAAAGGTGGCATGACCGTGATTCGAAATGAAAAAGATGAGTTGATCCCGACAAAAGTGGCAACGGGGTGACGTATGCGTATTGACTATAGGCGGTTGAATACCGCAACTCGAAAAGATCATTTTCCACTCCCGTTCATGGATCAAATGCTAGAAAGACTTTCTGGGCAACAATATATTGTTTCTTAGATGGCTATTCCGGGTATAACCAAATTGCGGTTGACCCGGCCGATCATGAAAAGACGGCTTTCACATGTCCTTTTGGAATTTTCGCATACCGTAAAATGCCTTTTGGGTTATGCAATGCACCAGCGACTTTCCAAAGATGTGTGCAAGCTATTTTTGCCGACCTTATCGAGAAAACAATGGAAGTCTTTATGGATGACTTCTCAGTATTTGGTGGTTCCTTTAGTCTATGCTTGGCAAACTTGGAAACGGTTCTTGAAAGATGTGTGAAGACCAATCTTGTGCTTAATTGGGAGAAGTGCCACTTCATGGTGACCGAGGGGATTGTGCTTGGCCATAAAGTCTCTTCAAGAGGGCTTGAAGTTGATCGTGTTAAAGTTGAAGTGATTGAAAAGTTACCTCCTCCGGTGAATGTGAAGGGAATCCGAAGCTTTTTGGGACACGCCGGTTTCTATCGGCGCTTTATCAAAGACTTCTCAAAGGTAGCTAAACCTTTGAATAACTTGTTAGCTAAGGATCAGGTATTTCTTTTAACTGATGAATGTTTGCAAGCTTTTGAAGTTTTAATGGAAAAATTGGTTACCGCTCCAATTATAGTCGCTCCAAATTGGAATTTAAATTTTGAGCTCATGTGTGATGCGAGCGGCTATGCAATCGGAGCGGTATTAGGCCAAAGAAAAGAGAAAATTTTTCATGCGATACACTACGCAAGTAAAGTTCTTAATGAGGCTCAAGTTAACTATGCCACCACTGAAAAAGAATTACTTGCGATAGTGTATACGCTTGAAAAGTTTAGGTCCTATCTTATTGGGTCAAAGGTTGTAGTGTATACCGATCACTCGGAGATTAAATATT
This sequence comes from Lathyrus oleraceus, assembly GCF_024323335.1. Classification (NCBI taxonomy): domain Eukaryota; kingdom Viridiplantae; phylum Streptophyta; class Magnoliopsida; order Fabales; family Fabaceae; genus Lathyrus; species Lathyrus oleraceus. Next base: position 151,460,862 of record NC_066580.1, read on the forward strand.
TGCTCACCAAACCGGACTCGAAGCAAAGGCTCATCCGTTGGATCCTCTTGTTGCAAGAATTTGATGTTGAAATCAAAGACAAGAAAGGATCGGAAAATTTGGTGGCGGATTATTTATCTCGCTTAGTTAATGTGGAGGTTACCGCTTCCGAAAAGGAAATCCCAGAAGAGTTTCCTGATGAAAAACTTTTCAAAATTCAAGTTAGGCCGTGGTTTGCGGACTTTGCGAACCATAAGGCTAGTGGTTTGGTGCCTCCCGACCTAACTTCGAACCAAAAAAGGAAATTTCTCTCGGATGCCAAGTACTATGTATGGGATGACCCATACTTGTTTAAGTTGGGTGGTGATAACCTTTTGAGAAGGTGCGTTACGAGCGAAGAAGCGCAAAGCATTCTCTGGCATTGTCACAACTCGCCTTACGGCAGACACTATCATGGGGTAAGAACGGCCACTAAAGTCCTTCGGTCAGGATTTTATTGGCCTACTATTTTCAAAGACGCACATGCCCATGCGCAAAGTTGTGATAGTTGCCAAAGAAATGGTGGGATTGGTAAGAGAGACGAGATGCCTCTCCAAAACATCCAAGACATTGAAGTATTCGATTGTTGGGGTATCGACTTTGTTGGACCATTCCCACCCTCATATGGAAATGAGTATATGCTTGTGGCGGTTGACTACGTTTCTAAGTGGGTTGAGGCGATTGCCTCACCTCGGGCGGATGCTAAAACGGTAATAAAATTCTTGAATAAAAATATATTTTCCCGTTTCGGAACCCCCCGAGTGTTGATTAGTGACGGAGGGTCACACTTTTGTAATGCACCGTTAGAAAACGTTTTAAAACATTACGGTGTATCACATAGAGTGGCGACTCCGTATCACCCACAAGCAAATGGTCAAGCCGAAGTCTCTAATCGTGAGATGAAGAGAATTCTTGAAAAAACCGTGTCAAATTCGAAAAAAGAGTGGTCACAAAAATTGGATGAAGCGTTATGGGCATACCGTACCGCTTTTAAAGCTCCAATTGGGCTGACTCCTTTTCAATTGGTGTTTGGTAAAACTTGCCATTTGCCGGTCGAATTGGAGCACAAAGCCTTGTGGGCTCTAAAATTATTAAACTTTGATAAGGATTTGGCCGGTGAGAAAAGGAAAGTGCAATTGCTTGAGTTGGAAGAGATGTGCAATGCCGCATATCACTCGAGTTGGTTGTACAAAGAAAAGGTAAAAAAGTATCATGACAAAAAGCTTCGAAAGAAGGAATTTGTGCCCGGACAGTTGGTCCTATTGTTCAATTCCAGGTTGAAGTTATTCCCCGGAAAATTGAAATCTAAATGGTCTGGGCCATTTCGTGTAAAACAAGTCAAAGAATATGGAGCTATTGTCATTGAGGACTTGGACGAGAAAGAAAGTTGGACGGTTAATGGCCAACGTTTGAAGGTTTATCTCGGCGGTCTTGTGGATCGCGGGAGCTGTGCTATCTCCTTGGATGCTCCTCTGTGAGCATCGAACCGTCGAGCTTATCCGACATTAAGCAAGCGCTTGTTGGGAGGCACCCCAACATTGTAAGTATTTACCGTTTTCTGTTGTGTGGTATTTGTAGCGGGGTATTCGTTACCATTAGAGATATTGACTAAATCTAAGGTAAATCATACAAGTCGAGTCGCCACCGCACTTCTATTTATCCAAAGGAATGGTTAGAAAGCGAACAAAAACCTAATAGTTTTAACGAAAACTAGTAAAAGAAACAGAGATCTGGGTAAGGGGGTTGGTTATGCAATGGGAAGGTGTTAGGCACCCAAAACATCCTAGGTACTCCTAGGGAGCCCTTTTCGTACTTGTTGTGAAGGTTGTTGTTTTTGTGAAAATTGGTTTGTGCAAACATGATTGAAGAGATGAGAAGAGAATATACAAGTTTATTTACATTTTGTGTTTGGATGGATAAACCCATTGCCTATGTACCATCTTATAAAAAGATTAGGATCAAAACCTCGTAGTTCAGGGTAAAAATCTCAAAATGAGTTGGTGAATTGATTAGTCCAAAAGTCTTAAGGTCTTTTGTTATCAAAGGGAGAAAACTCAAATAAACCACAAATCCACCATGTGAGGATAGCTTCAACATGCTAGTGAGGGGTTAACCCTATAATAAGCATGAAAGACTCATTGTCCATCACTAAGGATGTAGGTGAGTATGACATCTACCACAAGGATAACTCAAACCTAATAGCTAAAGGTTATGGAAATTTTGATTAAGAAAAGTGGCCATTGGAACCACAAAAGACATTTGAATGGGTTACATTTACCAATTAGAAGTATATACAAAAATGGTCAAAGTTGTCTTAAAGATTCAATTCAAAATAAGTATTGTAAAAGGAAAGTTTGAAAATCAAAAGCATAAGGCTTAGGTTTCTAATATTGAAAATAATAGTTAAATGTTTGCACAAAAGGTTTTGGCTTGGGTTAGAGTGGAGAGAAGAAGAAGAATGACTAAGTCCTAAGTAAAACAAAAAGAGAAGGGATGAAGAATCAAAACCACAATGGGGAGTTCCTCTCTTGAAATCATATTGATGATCCAAGTAGCTCCCATCCTTTGGAATAAGCAACCACAAAGCATAAGCAATCAAACAAGTCTCATAAGAGATCCTCAATGTGTCTTGTATCCTTCACTTTGGATGAACATGGTAATGGTCCTTCAATTGAGCTCATAACATCCCTAACACAAAAGCACACACATCAAAAGTTCCATGAAGTAAAACCAGAATGAACAAGAGTGAGTTTAGGGATTTGGTCCTTCTAATCCATCTTCAACATTAAGATCGATTTACTCCAATTTTGCATAAGGAAGGTCCTAGAATCTAAGTCCAATTCTCCATTTCTTTGCATAGGGAAAGTCCTAGAAGCTAAGTCCATTTCTTTGCATTTGGTCCACAACAAACAAAACAAAAATATAAGCACAAAAATATATACACAATTATATGCTCAAGTGAGCAAAAGGCAAATGGCATTAACATAAACATGTGCTCAAGTGAGCAAAGAGAAAAACAAATGGATAATATATGCAAGTATAGTAAATTGCATAAAAGTAAATTGCATAAAGTAAATGTTAATTGTCAATAGTTAGTGTTAGTAGTTAGTGTGCCATAAGGCAAATTTAGCGCTATGTTAAGCAATCGTAATTGGACTTATGTAGAAGTCACAACTATCTGAGGCCGATCAATAATAATGTAGGCAACAAACACAAGTTAGGAGTCTTGATTAGTGAACCAAGTCCCAACAACTTGCAATGCCAAAAAGAAGAAGAGAAATGATCTTGTATTGGTTTAAGCCTTTTGCATGATTTAGAAGACAACCTATCCTTAATGCAAAGCCATTCACTTGATCAATTGATCAATTGATCAAGATGAATTAGATTTGAACCAAGGAAGGTTAAATCTCCATAATCAATGCTAGCTTATCAACCTTCAACTCATTGATCAAAAGAAAAAAACAATGAAGAAGAATAAGAAGAAGAAGAGAAATGGAAAAGGCAAAATTAAAGTGCATTAAATGAAATACAATATACGAATCCTCATATGTTGACCAATAACATTGAGAGTCAAGGTCAAACAATGAAAAACAGAAGTGAGATGAAGATTGGAAGTCAAGAAATGAATAAACTATTTTTGGCATTTTTAATATTTAGAATAAGCTTGAATTAAAAATAAATGGAAAGGTCAAACTTCAAAATTACTTCAAATCAACCTTGGAAGGTCCAAGTAATTTATCCCAAGCTCAACAAGGTCAACAAAGTTTGACAAAAATTTTCAGCATTTTTATAAGTCAGAAACTATTTTTAATCAATTAAAAATGAATAAAAATAACCTAATTGAACTAAAATCTCAAATAAATCTCAAATCAATTCAAAAATTGATGAGAATATTTTTCATAGATCCATCATCATTCAAATAGGCTAGGAAAATATTTTTGTATTTTTTGAATATCAAAAACTATTTAAAATGAATTAAAAATAACCAGAAAAGAGAAAATTCACAAAAAAAATATCAAATGACAAAATAAAAAAAATAAAAATCAGAAATAGAAACTAGAAATTATTTGGGAAATAATGCAATTGGTTCCATAATTTTTGGATTAAAAATGAGAGAGATATTAATTTTTGAAATAAAATGGAATTTTAGAAAATAGAAATTAGAAAAAACCAGGAGCGTCTGATGGAACTCATTAATTGACGTGGCAACATCTAATGGTCCAGAAGCGCGTTTCCACGGTAGGCCTTAGTCCACGCGTGACATAATGAATTAATGAAAGTAACCAAAACGCATGGCTGAGATTAAAACGTGGGATGTACATCCAACGGCCAGAATTCAAACTAGAGAGAGGCGGCCATCGGAACCACCTTCTTCTCCGGTGAGCCTGCAGATTCCGGCCAAACTTGCAGGTTTTCAAACCTCCATGGAAAGGCACGATCCTTATACCAAAATGAAGCCGGGGTGATGTGCATCACCCCTGTAACCTTGAATCACACTCAAGATCTCTATAAATGGAGAAATCTGAGGTGGAAGATTCAGGTATAGAAAATGCAGATCAAGGAAAAGCAAAATTGAAGCTACCACTAGCTTGCCTCTCAAGTGAGGACTTCAGAAAACATTGGATCCAAGCAAAAAGGTCCATGGATGATGAGAATCGAAGAAATTACCAGTTGAAGAATAAGCTTGAATTCTGGTAACTTGAGCTCGAATCTTTGCTTGCTTTGCCAAAACAGAAGTTCAATGAGATGTATGATGGAGGTTTAGAAGCATTAGATCTAAGAATTCAACCAGATGAAGTTGAATTTTAGATCTGAAAAATTTGAAGAGAAATGGAACTTGCTTCTTTAGTGATGGTTAGGGAGAGAATTCTGCAGCATTTCAGGTTGAATTAGGCGTGTGAAATGAGTGGAATGAAGTCTCTATTTATAGAGGAAGTGGCAAGGAGAGTGTAAAATGATCTGTGTGCATGGCATGTGAAGCTTCATTGCATGGGCTTGCATGATCATGCACAAGGCCCAAAAACAATGCCAAATGAGTTCTGAACATCAGCCAGATGGAATTGGACGTGTGACTTGCAAGACAATTGCTTATGCACCAAGATTTCAAGTGAATTCCTTCTTTGTACCTAAAAATTCATCTCTTCAAAAGTACCATTTAAAAAATCCAAACATAAGCATGTGGGTAATGGTTGGAAAGGTCTTGGTATAAGGAACATATGTTATGTTGGACAAAAACTCATTTGAAGTGTGGAAATTTATGAAATTTGAGTTTAAAGTGTAAGGTGCATGACATGTCAAGGCAAGGTTTCTAAAATTGGCCAACTTTCAAGCTCTTCTGTTTTGATGATGAAAGCTTCAAACGAAAAAACCTCTAACATAAAAGTTGTAGATCTTTTCAAGATAATAAAAATTGACTTAAATTTTGCATCATTTGGATTTTTGATGAAAGAGTTATGGGCACTTGAAGTTGGACTTTTTTGACTTTTAATGCCTTTGGTCAAAAAGGACCTATAATGTCTTACATTATCACATGTATTTCCTTTGAGATTTTGAAATTTTGTTCAACATAAAATTTGAAGTATACATCTTAAGCTTTCCAATTCATTTGATCCCACCTCAAAATCATAAAAAAAGAATGAGTTATGTCCTTGGGAAGTTGACCCAAAATTAGGGTTTCTGTCAAAATGACCTATAATGTATTGGAATGACAGATGGCCTTCCAAGATTCAAATCAATTTTTGATGAACATGAAAGTTGTTCATATTGTCCTTAAGAACAATTTTTCTTTTGGAACCATCTCCATTTGACCAACACATAAAAAGTTAGGTCTCAGTGCATTTCAAAATAGTCAGATGAATTGACTGATCAACTTCTCAAGTCCACAACCCATATCTTGATGAATTGATGATTGAGGGCACTCAAATAAGTTGAAGTATGCATGAAATTATGAGTTAAAGAACTTCCCTTGATTGTATTTGACCATGGAATGAGGTTGCTTCAAGAGCAAGGCATTGTGGTGCACAGATGAATTAGGGTTTTCTTGGGGCACCAACCTCAAATCCTTTGAATTGCTTTAATAAAAATGATGCATTGAGGTACTAGGGAGGCACATTTGATGGATGAGAGCTTTGGGAACCATTACCATGCTTGCTTTCATCTCCTCTTGGCCATATCTTTGTACTAATGATCTCCTTGAAGCTTTGGGCCTTGTGATTGCTCAAGCTACAAAACAAAAGATGTTAGTGACATATTTTTGTGCTTTTGGTTAGTAAACAAAATGAGAAAAGCAATGATATACAATTCAAGCATGCTTGGTGATCTCAAACCACTCACAAAAGGTCCCACCCAAAGGCAAAGGGAACCCAGATGCTACTGATCCTTGAGGCTATGCAAATGAAATGTTATGATGCCATGAGGGATCTTAGGGCCAAAATTGGGGTCTTACAGTATTGGTGTTCAATTTGAAGAACCCTGCTGAATGTGCTTTGCATGCTGTTTTGAAAAAAAAAGAAAAAACAAAATGCTGTCATGCTCGCTAGCTGCTCGCTAGGCGAAGGCAGTAGCGAGCTAATTCGCTAGCTGCTCGCTAGGCGAAGGCAGTAGCGAGTGTAGCATGACAACACTTTAATTCTGTTTCACAGGGCCACTCATTTGGGCCCAAAAACTTGTTATTTTATTTTTAAGTCTGAATATAAGATCAAACTTACTCTCACTTGCACAAAATCACCTCTATCAATTCCATCTCACATAAACCCTAACATTACTTTGCAAACCCAACCGTGCATTTCAATTTCAATCTATCTCTCCAATCAGGTTTGCCCTATTTCCATTACTTTATGCTTTTAATTTGTAAAATTCTGAAGTATGTGACATTTAGGGTGAGTTTGGGAAAGTGGGTATCATTAGGTTTTGCATGTGGGTTTAGATGTGCATGAATGTGTAGAACAATGCCTTGAATGTTTAATCACTTAGTTTCTGAAACGGGTACCGATAGACTTAGGGTTTCCTGAATTTGGTTGTTAAACAATGCAGAACCCAGAACCCGTAACATTCGCTAGCACCTCTCTAGGCAAATCTGTGGCGAGCATTCGCTGCCACTTCGCTAGGCGAACCTGTAGTGAAGCTTCGCTAGGTCCTCGCTAGGCGAAGCAGCAGCGACCATGACAGTAGTTGGTTTTTCTGTTTTGCTCTCTAATTTGTTTTGTGGTTGTGTTGTTTCTTTTATATGTCTTTACAGATGGCATCCAGGTCGAGCACTTCTAAAAAGAGAAAGGTCGGGAGCACTTCTCGTACCATGCCCATACAGTTCGACACTGACAAATTCGTCGGGGCAAAGCAAGCCGCTCGCTATGTGGCTTTGGAAAAGAGAAAAATTTTGCCAGAGAAAAGGTTTATGATCAACCCCGAAGGCGACTACCGTACATTTGCTGGGTTGATTCATAGCAAGAGGTGGGACCGGTTGATCTCCCCACTCGAGAGCTATGACATCGAGATAGTGCGTGAGTTCTACACGAACGCACTTCCTAACGATGATGAGCCATTCACATGGACGACTAGAGTGTCCGGACGTACTGTTGCTTTCGATCGGGATGCAATTAACCGTGTGCTGGGTGAACCGCTCCATCTGGGGGCAAATGAGAGGGACACATACCATAGGGATTTGAGGCTCCACCGGGACACCGACTCTATTTTTGCAGCCCTTTTATTTGAAGGAAAATCAGTTGAGTTGAACCCATCTGGGGTTCCGATGAGGTACCATAGGGAGGACATGATTCCCTTGGCTCAACTGATCCTTATGTTAGTTCTGACAAATATTAAACCTAAGTCCCACACTTCAACCGTGCCGATCCCAGTGCCACACTTGGTTCACTGCATTCTCACGAATATTTAGATTGATGTGGCGAGGATAATTGCTTTAGAGATGAAGTCCATGGTTGAGAGCGGGCTAAAGTCGGGGGCACGAGTTAACTGTCCCCTTGCTTTCCCGTGTCTCATCATGGCTTTGTGCCAACATTCGAGGGTGAAGCTACCCTCCTGGAGTCAAGTGAGGATCCCGCCAGCCATCAACGACAGATATGTGGCCAAGTATTGCAAGCCAAAGAATTTCAGGAGTAGTTCAGCTGCTGATGTTACCAGGGCTTCTGATGGTCCTGGTACTTTTACTCAGGGATCCGATCCTTTCCAGCAGGCTTTCTGCAACTATAATTGGGATTGGATGGCGGCAACTCAGCACACCATGCTTGATATTCACGATTCTATGCAGTTGTTATAGTTGCAGGTGTGTGACCCCTCCGGAGAGCATTCGATGATGACACATGAGCAGTTTCTGCAGCACGCTAGCTGGCCTGTGGACATGCCTATTTTCGGAGAGGGGGCGGGTGCCGGTGCTTCTGGTGCTGATACTTCTGGTGATGCTGAGGATGGTGATGACAATGATGATGATAATGATGATGCTACTGGTTCTGAGGCCGGTAGTGATGAGGGTTCTGAGTCCTTTGAGGGCTAAGTTTGTTTTATTTTTCATGTTATGTTTTATTTTATTGTATTTTCAGATTTGTAGTATTTTGGTTTTGGTTATGTACTTTTGGGGTGTTTTGTCCCCCACGCACATTTTTAACATTTTCAAGTAATAGTTATTATTTATGTTTTAAATTATTGTGTTTTGTTTAAATTTCTTTTGTTTAATAAATTTTTGGTTGATTGAGTGTCAAACCTTCTAGATTGGTTGCTCCTCAAAGAAGTATCCAATGAAGGTGCATCCGAGCTTGGATGGCAATGATAAAAATAAACAAGCGAATAATGCTAAGGTACATGGTTACCTTCGGTTAGAATTTTAGAATGCATTAAGAACTTTACTCTTTTTGTAATTGAATATTGTTCTTTTTGCAACATAATTGAATGAATGATTCACTTAGGACTTAGAACCACAAATTGTGAGGAAACCTCCATTGTACACTAAAATGCTGGATTCTAATAAACTTTGTTGATTCATTTGATTCATGCTTGGTCTTTTATTATTGTGAATTTGTGGAAGCAATTAGAAATGATCAAGGCGCTTGTTTTCTTTTGGGCACAACCAGTTCCAAATATAACTTACCCGTGAGCAGAGAGAGTATTCGTGAACCCCTTTGAGCTTAAACAGTTGAATCTCGGCTTGAAATAAAGCGAGATGTCAAAAATCTTTTTTCTTGAAACCCGGAAAATTTTGATAATTGTTCTTTTGCCGTAAAAAGTCAAGAGCATTCACTTATGGTGAGTAAACGATAAGTTGGGGAGAACGAAAATGAGAATCGGTAAGTGCCACAACTCTTGAAAAACCGAGCAAGCATTGAAAAAAAAATTAGAAAAGAGAAACACCTGTTTTGTGAATACGATGTGAAAAGAAAAGAAAAAAATAGAGAAAATGAAAAATGAATGCTTTCTTGGAAGAAAAATAGTGAAAAACAAAAATTGAGTTGTGAAATAAGAGTTGTGAAGGTTTCAAATGAGAAACAAATGGAACGAAGTTGAGATGTGTGAATAGTGTACAATGAATGTCTCTTTTGCATCGGCAAATTCGTTTTCAATGGCCTTAGAAATGACCCTTGTTTGTAAACCTAACCAAGCTACAACCGAAAAGTCCTTAGTGATCTTCATGCTTCCGCATTTTCATTTATAATTGTTAGACATTGTATGAATTGAATTAATTTCTGCATTGTTTGTTGGAGAGAGAGATTGTCCCCGTGGTTGCAAACGCGTAATTTCTTCAATCCTTATTCGAAGAGGAGAGATAGGGTGATTCATTCAGGATAACATTGTTGTAGATTGATACATGTTTTGCATTTCCATAAAGCTTTAGTTCTTGTGTATTATGTTATTCTAACCATTGGGAACTTGTGTATAGTTGATTCTCTTGTGTTTGAGTCGTTTTATCCAACTTCGGAGAAACCTTTTTCTTTAAGCAAATCCTCTTGTCCTTCAAGAGGCATACTTTGCTTAAGGACAAGCAAAAATCTAGTTGGGGAGAGTTGTTAGATGCCCAAAAGTGCTTATTTGAGCTATCAAATATGGGCATCTTTCACTCCTTTTTGTTGCTAAAGTGTTCGAAACCGCCATGGCTTTTGATGATTTGCAATACAATGTTAAATGATCTTGGTACCTTTAATTTGTGCGTTATTGTGCAAAAATTAGGCATGAAAGAATAGAAAATGAAGGCACAAGAAAGTTGGCAAAGGGACCAAGAAAAGAATGCATACATCAGCAAGCTCACTAGGCGAGTGCTGTAGCGAAGTGCTCGCTAGGCGAGCACCCAACGAGCTGCCAACGAACATTCCCAGAATTTTACAGTAGCAAAGTCAGCATACTCGCTGTGGCGAAGGTAGTAGCGAACACGCCCAGATTTGGACAAATCCACAGCCAGCACTTACTCGCTAGGCGAGCCACTAGCGAGCTTCCAGCGAGCAATTCCAGTAGCAAAACCATCTAAACTCGCTGGAGCGAAGGAGGAAGCGTGGTCTTCGCCTAGTGAAGCTTTCTTCGCCTAGCGAAGGTTTCTTCGCCTAGCGAACATGCAATTTGGACTTAGATATTTCTTTGGGCGCAGGTGCCTCAGGTGGCCTATTTTGGGGCTCGCTAGGCAAACCATTCTGCTCGCCTAGCGAGCATGACAACTCAGTGACCAATACTATAAGTAGCAGGGGCTACTTTTTGGAAAGAAACCACCTTTTAGATTTAGATTTTTTCAGCATTTCCTGGGATCATACTTTGTAACCTAGAAACACTTTTTCTTCATTTTTCTTCATCTCTTAACAATATTCTACAAAAAGAAGGTGGATTCCCATCCAATCTCGATTCTTCGACTCGGATGTTGATCAACCTTCAACCGAAACTTGTTGACCAAGCTACCATGAAAATGAGTAGCTAAGTCCTTCATTTTGTCAAGGTTAGATGTAGATGATCATAAGCTTTATATGTATATGTGATGATCTTCATTTGTAAACTCTTTAATGATGAATTTATGGTGAAAACTTTGTTTTATTGATAACTCTTTGTGTTGGTTTATGATCGAGAGATGTTTTCCAACTCTTTACCTAGGTTTTCATCCAATCTTGTTTGTTAGCTAGAGATAGTAATGAATGATTTTGTTCACCATAAAGTTGAACCCAAATGTTGTCATTTTGATAGATTGTGTGAGAGATCAACAATGGATCAAAATGGTAAAATCCACAATGTGTGTTAGAGATAAACACATTGGGAGGACTTTGTGAAATAGTTTATCATCTAAAGGAGTTTATGAGTTTTGTTGATCGAACATATGCATGCAAAGTGATCGTCGAACCCTAACTTTGACAATATTTCTCAAATAGAAAAACCATAACTTTTACCGTAATTTCTTACTCTTTTATGCAAGATACCGTGACAAAAACTAAAACCCCCTTGTTACTACAAGTTAAGAATTAAAACAACTGTCGAACGGCGGCGATATCTCACAATCCCTGTGGAGACGATAACAAAAACCCGACATACCAACCCTATACCAACAGTGAGCGTGCGATGAGATGTGTTGTATGACCTTAATATATTCTACTGCATGTTTATTAATTATTGAATGGTTTTAGATGTTTGTCATTGACGACACATTAAATCGTCTTATAACTCTTAATACATAAATTTCAGGGTTTAGGGTGTTACGTAGTGGTATCAAAGCAGGTCGGTCCATCCGGCCAGGTATTTATAATTTAAATTATTCTTAGTGTGCGACATATGTGTGAACAATGTCGATACAATGTTTGTTCTAACTGTTGTTTTTTTTATCAGAGGAATGACGGGGAGAAATGAATTTGTTATTGCTCATGCCTTGACAACCTTGAGGCACGCGACGGGATTTCTGAATGCAGGATATTGGATTATCCGGACTCAAATTGAAATCACTAAAAGCAAGAGTCACCACCGAACTTTATTATATCCAAATAAAAACATGGAAATGGAAAATATCGATAAAATCCTAAGAAAGAGATCTAGGTAAGCAAGTCGGTTATGCAAATGGAAGGTGTTAGGCACCCTTCGCATCCTTGGTACTCCAAGGGAACCATTGATCATATATTGTTTGCCTTATTATGGGTTTTAAAAGAGCGGTGAGTGAGTTAGAAAGAATAAGAAAAAGAAAAGGGTGAGGTTGTATTTTTAATCATGCTTGCAAAGATTTGTGTGAACATCTCATGCGTAATTACCCCCTAAGTGCAATGAGGGATCAAAGCTTCGTAGTTCACCCTAAAGGTTGTTTTTGTTTATTTTGGTTGATTTTATTATAGCAAGTGATAATAGGCTTTCTCATTTAAGAGAATGTCCATTATACATCATTTTTGTTCTTGCTTGCTTTTTTTGTAGTCCACCCTTGTGTCCGGTCAGTTGCGAGGCTAAAAAAGACACTCAACTTACAACATTGGTTAAGGACTTGGTGTATGGACCAAGTAAATGCGGGGGTTAACAGTAAAGTGAATTTTGTGTTTTTTAATCTTTGATTAGGTTAAAGCCTTTATTAGGTGTTTTACAACGTGTTTTGACATGCAAAGAAGGTGGTTTGTTAAGTTATGGACAAAGGATGGTGAAGAGTTTTTCATGCAAGAAAGTAACTTTAGTTTGACTGGTTGATTTTAGGTTTATTTTAGTTTTAAGGAATTAAAGCATACAACCCTATAACCTACCCCTCATGCAAACTCTCATACCCTTATTTAAACATAGTATCCTTATTACATCCATTTGAAAAGCAAGAAAGGTAAACTAGTCCTAAGGTGATATTTCCCTTCCACACATGGAATCTCAAAGACAAATAAAAAAGAAAAAATGGAGAAAATGAACAAATGAAGAGATAAGGAATCTCTTTGTATATTGATGGTCTCACTTGATTTGGTTTAGCTCTTCCTCTTTGTAATTTTATTTTTCACCATGTTTGAATGGAACACTCTTGAATGTAACAAGAAGAGAAACAATGTTAATGCAATGACTTAACAAATTTTAAACTATAACATAGAATCAAAATTGTTAGTAAACTTCAAAATATGAAATGAATAAGTGTGAGTCCATAATGACATATATTTTTTGGATGTTTTTCTCATGTAAGGAAAAGCACATTTGAACATGATTATCAAGACAAGTCACAAATGGGATGCAAACTAAACATGCTTTCTACACAAAATGAAATGAAAATGGGAAAAGGTCTAAATGCAAAAACACTTAACATATTAAATGACAAATAATGAGGTTAGAATCAAATGCAATTTAAACACATCATTAATCATGCAAGTTGACAAAATGGGAATCAAAACAAGGCATGCTAGCAAGGTATAAACCCTAATCTACAACATGCTTGAAAATTGAACCAAAAGTGCAAGATATAAACATGATATCAAAAAAAATTGAGAAGATGAAATGAAAAAAAAAATTATATGGAAAACCAATAATGTTCATGGATTGCATTTATGATAAGTGTCAAGCAAGTTGTGGTGCTAATCATACAATGTATCACTTAAACATGCTAAAATTAGGTCAAATCAAACATGAAATTGAATGAAAACGAAAAGGACCTAAAAATGCAAAGTCGACAGAAGAAAACATGTTCTAAAATGTCATACAAACATCAATATGGAAACAAAAATCAAGCATCAAAATTGGAGGTCCATTCTCATGTCAAAAACAAACATAAACATCAAAATCAAAACATAAATGAGAACTAAATGAAAAAGGGTTCAAATGAAACAACTTCCAACATAATAAAGTCTCTAAATCTCATATTGAAACCAGGGATGCAATCATTTCACCTTGATCATGCATCAAGAACAAGTTACTACTTGAACCAAGCAAAAAGGGCAAAAGGAAAACCTTAATTTTGAACTTTAAGAAACAAGCTTCAAATGAAAAAGTGTTCAACACAAAAGATGTCACTAATCACCTATGGAAACCAAAAATGTAAATATATATCATTTATGAACCACTTTGAAACACTTAGAGTTTTCAAACTTTGGAAATAAAGGAATAACAAACCCTAAGATCAAACTAAGTGAAAGATGCCTCAAAACAGAAAGCTCAAAAGAAGAAAAGTGTCACCTATTGCATAAGGATGATTCAAAAAAGTTTTGGGATTTTTATCATGTAATCTGAAATTACTATGATTTAAATACATTAAAAATAATACATAAAAAGAGCAAAATTGATTTTTAATTTTCTATTGGTCATAAAAATAAACAAAAATCATATTATGGAAGAGAAAATTAATCCCAACAACTTTTATGTTGGATATTTTTCTAAATTCCAAAAGATTTGAGAAATATTAAATAAACAAAATAAATAGAATAAATAACAAAAATAATAAAAATGTAATCTAGTGGAAATTAGGGGGATATGGTCTATGGTGAGCAAGCGCACATATCCGTCCCTTTGCCTCATTAATAAGGTGGCTCAATGTGAGCCACTTGATCCAATGGAGACACCGCATAGTGTATCTTTCTTAATGCATAGGAACATAAACCGATTTCAAAATTTGGAGGGACCACACGTCACGCTCCCATTGGTCCAATTTGAATTCTGGAGAGAGGGAATTGTGGTCGCCTGAGAAGATGAGCGAACCACCATGGGCGGTGGCTGGTTTCTGGAAAAATGCAAACAACATCAAAAAGGAAAACTCAAAAGAGCAAAGTTGCTCAAAATTTCATGGCGAGAAAGATGGTGAGATCCAAATTTATTTGTGAACAACCAACAATACAAATCAAAGTTGGTACCAAAATGAAACCCTAGACTATAAATCCAAATTAAATGCTACTCAGTTCATAAAAATGCATTTAAATGGGATAGTGATCATTAGGGACAAATTTCCAGCAACATGGTATCAAGAAATTTAAGATTTGGTTCAAGTTGTATACCTCTTGAAGATCACTCAAATGGCTGACTTTAGAGCACTGGTTCTCCCTCCACAGGTCAATATTCTGCTTACTTCAAGTGGTCACACCTCCACCACACTTCAAAGAAACTTGCTGAGCCAAAGGAAACGCTTGAAGGTGCTTGAGTTTTGAAAACCGATTCAAAGTTCAGAGGTTCCAATGAGAATTTTTGCAGCAGTTCAATGGCTATCCAAGCTTAGAAATGGAAGTGTAGTAGCCTTTATTTACAGAGGGGAGGGGTATTGGTCATTTGCTGAATGATTCCAATTAGGTTAGAAGGCAAAATGGAGTTTTGATTAATCTTGCAAACCAAGTTTTGGTGAGGTGGCCGTTGTACCTTGCAAAAGGCATGTGCAGACACAATACACTCTCCACGATTCTATTTTGCATCCAAAATCATGGTCAGTTGTCATTGTCCTTGCCTCTTTGTGTGATTTGCTTCAAAATGTGAAAATGCAAAATTGAGGAATGTGGGACTTTGGCATGGTGCAACTCGTGGATGAGTGCAAACAACAAATGTAAATGGGCTTTGCATGATCTGTTTGAAATCCGATTGAAGCAAGGGTGATTGGTTTGGGAGAAAAATGCTTTTTAGCCAAAATCTCATTATGGCTCGGGTTATGAGACAAGTCATGGTTTGGGCCCTCAACCATGTCATATATTGATGCACACACACACACACATACACACACACACACACACACACACACACACACACACACACACACACACACACACACACACCACATAATTGGTATATAATGGAATGACACAAAAAATGAGCTCAAAAGTGTGTAAATTGGAAAATGGCCATGTGACATAAATGGATAACTTGAAATGCAAGGTACAAGGTGGTCCAATTGAGTTTTGGCTTGAATCATTCTCAAACAATGATGTACACAAGTCATATGAACCAATTGTTAGGTGTTTGAGTTGGAAAAACACCCCAAAAGCCTTTAGATAAAAACCTCATTTTTTCACTTTTGGACAATTTTAGCAACTTTGAGGTTTGCACTACAAGTCCTTGATTTATGCATTTTGGGCTTTTAGATAATGAATGGAAGTTGTAGATAATGGAAAAATAAGATCATATCAAAATGAACTAGATCATTTGGGTCAAAACTGAGAAAGTTATGGGGTAGTGAAGTTGGAAAAATGACCTATAATGTGTGGACCTCATTCACCCTTTTCCACTAAAAATTGGCCTTGGATGTGTGAAGTTAAAATATTCACAATGGTTGTGATATTGACTTTGAAAAAGGAACCACCTCATTTGGCCAAAAACTGAGGGAGTTATGATGTTTTGAAGTTTGGCCCAAAATCACTAGGAACCAAAGATGTCCTGTAATGTTTTCCCAAAATAAATGGGCCTCCGCTCAAAATTGGACTTTGTGCTCAAAATAAAACTTGTTAGGTATGTCCTCATAATGGATGTGGTGAAAATAACCACCCCATTTGGATGAAAATTGACCAAGTTATGGTCAATTGAAGTTGGGCAAAAATCAGGGTACTGCCTAGGGAGACCTTCACACTCAAATGCAAATCCAAGTAAAATCTCTTCTTGAACAATGAACCAAACTTGTAAAGATCCACAATTGGAGAATATTAAAAAAATGATAGGCCCCACATGATAAGTATTTCTCAAGTTATGACCTTGGGAAGTTCAACTTGAAGATTAGGTCAAAACCCTAGACATCTTGAGATGTTTTGCCTTCAAAGATGGTTTTACATCCTCAATTGGATCTTGACATATGAAGAGAAGTTGTAGGTTAGGAAGATTAGAGTATAATGAAAAAAGATACATATTCAAATCCTGCTTGATGAAAAAGTTATTACCTTTGGAAGTCAACCTAGACATTCTTAGAGCCAATGAAGCAATTCCTTGTGATGACTTGCACAAATAAAGACCAAGTGATGTTGAGATCCATGCACATTATGATATTCAATGCCAAATGATAAACCTTGAGTGATTGATACCATAATGCCCTTTCTTCTGATCTTCATATTTCTCAAACCTTGCACCAAACACATATAAAAGATACAAGTATAACACAAAAGCAAAAAACTATCTAACTGCATGAAGTTAATGATGAATGATGCAAATGTAATGTGTATACCTTTGAGCCAAGTACATGGTAATAAGAGACCAAACAAGTTAAAGATAACACAAGTAATAGTACAAAGTAAAGCAATGGGTGATACAATGAGTGAGATACCAAACCCTAGCTTGAGCAAACAACCAAAGAGAGGTTATCAAGACCAAAATCACTTAGATCCATGCTTGTGATCACATTAAGTTTTGATAAATTGAAGGTATGAATGAAATGTTTGATTAAGAGGCTATGAATCTTAGGGGTAAAAATTGGGGTATGACAGATGCCCCTATTTAAGTTCCTTCAGCCTTGAGATATGAAGACTGAAATTCTTCGGGATCAAAAAGACTGAAGGTAGTTAGATACAGAATACCTTATGTTTATCCTTAAGATAAATGGACGATGATGAAAAAAGAATACAAATTGATGGAGAAACATTATGTTGGGGTGCATGATATGCATGCCATGCGATGCGAGACTCGCTGAGGAAAAGAGGAAAGATGCTGGACTCTCCGGGGAAAGACCTACTACAAAGGGAATCCACTGAGGAACAAATAGCAATATTAGTTACTAATTATTGGGAAAAGAAAATCCATAGTGAAACAAACACAAGGAGGCAAAATAAAGTAAGTCTGTCAAGATTCACATAGATCCTTTCACAGAGAAGATAAAGAGATATGTTAATTTTCCTGAACTAAAGGTGCAGCTTAGAGTAGGATGCACTGGTTAACGAAGTGCAAGTCCAGACTCATACTCATTTCTAAGGATGGGACAAAAGAACAAACTTCTGAATTTAGATGGTGAGCTAAGAATAGAGAAAAAATAACATTGTCGTCGGTACCCGATTGATTTACGAGCACTGGATGAAACCATACTTCTGGACTTAGATGGTGAGCTAAGAATAGAGGAAAATAAAATTGTCGGTACTCAATTGCTTTGTCGAATACTAGACATAACTCATGTTTCTGGACTTCGATGGTGAGCTAAGAATAGATAAAACTAAAATTGTCGGTATTCTATTGCTTTGTCGAATACTAGATGGAAATTGGACTTAGATGGTGAGCTAAGAACAGAGAAAATTAACATTGTCGGTACTCGATTGCTTTGTCGAATACTAGACGAAACTAGACTTAGACGGTGAGCTAAGAACAAAGAAAATTAACATTGTCGGTACTCGATTGCTTTGTCGAATACTAGACGAAATTGGACTTAGATGGTGAGTTAAGAATAAAGAAAATTAAAATATGGATTTATCAACTTCACGTACAAGTGACTAATCCTCATTCTGCCTTTTCGATCCAGGTCTTTCTCCTAGAAAGCCACAAACAAGTTTTTACCTCGATCCCCATAGATTTGTCATCCATGAACGATTATTCTTTGCCTGAAATAAGTTTCACTACTTAACACACAAGCAACTACTTCTTCCTTCACTCCAAGTCTTTCTCTTGGAAAAGGCTTAGATAATTCCATCCTACTCCTTGCACGAGTGGCTTCTTTTGTCTGTTTCAGATTATCCCTTTGCTTACTGAGAGCAGTAATAGTCTGATGTCATCGCATTAACTGATGAAGATTAAGCTTCCCAACTTTCTCGACTTTCACCTCGAAAGGGACTAAGCTTATTCTGATAAACCTCCCGTCTTCCTTGACTTTCGTCTAGAAAGGGACTCATTTTAAATTTTCCATTTTGGTATGTCACCTATAGAAGTTCCCCCTATGGTGCATATTAATTTTCTTTGCTGGTTATCGCAAGATTACCCTCCTTAGCTGGGGGGAAACAATATATGTTGCTTTGCATAATCTGTTGGGGAAGCACTGACACAACATTCTTAAAAATACCTTGAATGTATAATTCAAAACTGGTAATCAAATGTTGGGGAGTTACTAACTCATTAAACACTCAACCCACGTGATAAGCGACTGCAAGGGGACCAAAGTTCAATCTAGAAACGAGCTGGAGAAAAGGGGCCAAACAAGACTTTGGCTGAGGGGACAAGCTCAATTGGGGGATATTTCTTCCTTATCTTTGGAGAGGAATAAAACAAGGCTCAATTAGGGATTAGCCCGGACAGGAGGTTCGACGGAGCACGACTCAATTGCAGACAAAAGGACTCTATGGGGATGAAAGATTCTGTCGGGACTCTTTACGAGACAAACTCCATTGGGGAACTCAAATACTGCGTATGTGAATATCTACCAGAGTATGACTCAGTGGGGGATGGTTTATTCCTCCACTTTGAATAGGAACCTGAGAATGATTTCATTATGCAATGATCCTACTGATACATTATGACTGTTTGATGCGTGCAAATGTTATGCAAATGCGGACAACACTGGCGTAATAGATAGGCAGCATAATAAGAGATAGTAAAGAGTATAATCTGACACAGAAACTCCACCATTTCATATATCCACGAAATCCGAATCCAGGGGATTCAATATACCATGCTCTGCATTGGGAGATGAGTTGTAACACTTTCTAATCTGCTCAAGAAAATAGTATGACAAATTCTGCTATGCTCAGGGAAGTAAAGAGAGTACACCCCTTTTACTCGGGAATAATGATGGGATATCCTTTACTCTGCTTGGGGAAAACATAGATCCAACTTCTAGCCACATAGTTAGAAGGATTACATGGATATGTTTGCATGGTCGTACCAAGACATGCCCGACCTCGATACTGACATCGTGGTCCATCATCTACCTATTAGAGAAGAATTCCCTCCTGTGAAGCAAAATCTACGAAGCACTCATGCTGACATGGCTATATAAATCTTGGAGGAGGTATAAAAACAACTCAACATTGATTTTCTAGCAGTCTCCAATTATCCCCAATGGATGCCAACATTATGCCCATACCCAAGAAGGACGACAAAGTAATAATGTGTGTAGATTATATAGATATGAATAGAGCAAGTCCCAAAGATGAATTTCCACAACCCCACATTGACGTACTAGTGGATAACACCGCTCAGTTCTCTATTTTCTCCTTTATGGATGGTTTCTTCAGTTATAACCAGGTCCAAATGGCTCAAGAAGATATGGAGAAAACCACTTTAATAACCCCATGGGGAACCTTCTGCTACAAGGTCATTCCTTTAGGATTAAAGAACACTGGCGTTACATACTGTAAGACCCCAATTTTGACCATAAGATCCCTCATGCTATCTTATCATATGCATTGGCTTTGGGATCACACTTTGACATCCTCCTTACCCCCTCATTCATTGGGTTTGCATTGGGAGAAATCACCAAGCATGTTTGATTGTATCATGCTTAGTTTTTCATTATTTACTAACCAAAATACCAAAAATATGTCTATGTATAGCTTTGTTTCTTTTGTAGGTAGTGTGTGCATCCACCAATGCCTCATCAAGCTCACAATTAGGGTTTGAGACCCTCAGTGCAAGGATATTAATCAATATATGGTTCACATTGTTTCTAGAAATCATATATGGATCCCCATGTTCTTCATTTTTCATTTTGATCAAGAATTCATCAAGAGTTTGAAGCTTGTTTGCCTTGGAAGCACTAATTCATCTAGGTATCTTGTGTGACTTCCTCAACAAGATAAATTGATAAAATATTTCAAGGGATACTTCATCATATATCATCTTATGCATATATGATCCACCACAAATCCAAAATATCAAGAGAACTTCAAGTTTGCAAGTTGGTTCAAAGAGGTTGACCAGAGGAAGTCAACTGGTCAAAACTGGGGTCCCCTAGACCCTATCTCCTACACTTTTTTGTCATATGAAAATGATTTCAAGATAAACGTTACTCCTTATGACATTCCAAACAAATTTAATGTTAAGTTCAAGAGATATTTTTTTCTTGTAAAGTCATTTTTTATGGTGAACGATTATGAGTCATTTCGTTTGTGCCATAGTTAGGAGGCCAACTTCCAAGGACCATAACTTGCTTAATTTTTATGAGATGAAGGACATCCAAGTTTCATGATCAATTTCAAGATCTCCTATCCAACTTTTATTCTTTGTGAAATGTCAAATTCAACTTTAAAATGCATGTTCCAAGAGGAAACATTATAGATCATTTTGGGCCATCACCATTGAACAAACAATTTTCCTCAACTTCAAAAATGCATAACTCCTTCACGATAAATCTAAATGAGGAAAAATTTATGACCATGTTTAAGAGGTTTGAAATAGATACAACTTTGATGAAGGAAAGTTTTCCATTTTAAGCTCATAGAAAAAGTTATTCAAGGTGGAAGAAGTGGATATTTGACTTGGTACTTAGAAAATTTTCAATTATGTTTGATTTTCCAAACTTCCACCTCAAAATTCATCATGATCCAAGCTTAAAATGGAAAAGTGTTCAACATAAAAGTTGTTCCCCTTGATATTACATTTCCAAAAAGTCTAATATCACCTCATTTGGACCAATATTGAGGGACGTGTGCATGGTTACTTTATAGGGTTTGTTTTGGCAAGATTTGGATTCAAATGATTATTTCCCTTTGCATGCTTCCATGTGATGACCTCAGTACTCATTATGAACGAATTGAAGTTGGATTGAATCCTTCTTAGGGCCCAAATAATTTCCCATGCATCCATTCACTATGGTTTCTAATTTTGTCAAAAAATTGAAAGGGTGCAAAACTGAATTCAATTGGCTATATAAACAAGTGCATTGCCTCAGAAATAACACACACACCTTGCCCAAGCTTTTCCAAGAGATCTCAGAACCTCACACCATAGAATTCCTTGAAGATTTATTTGAAATCGAGTTTGAATTTCATCTTCTGTTTTAAAGTTCAAACTCCAAGGATTAATAGCCTTTCTCATCTCAATTGATCACTGCAAGCAAGAGGAGGAAGTATCAAGCAAATTCAGATCGAGATCAAGCCAATTTGAAGCTACCCGAAGGTGATTTTTTAGAAAATTTGAGCCTTCGATTCTCTCTCAATTCTTCACCATTCTCTTTGATTTTTGGTTGGCTGAAGTCCTACCAATGTAGGCAACAAGATTGAGTTGCTTTGAGGTCAAATCGAAGCAACTCAATTCATAAACCTCAAATTTCAAATCCATGTATCTTTCTATATACTTGGAATTGGAAGAAATGGAGGTCAGATCCGTGCTCCTGAGCATTTTTCCTTCAAAAACATGTACTCACTTTTCATTTTCCAGTTGGTTGAGGGTGGACCAGTTCGGTGAGGTCCACCGGAGAAGATGACCGGAGACCTAACTCTGGTGGTGCATTGGCACTCTTCCAATCTTCAAATTCATTTAAAATGTTTTAATCCTTACCGTTCCTTATGATTACCATCTCTATGACGCGTTGACTGAGGTGTATGGTGTGAAGCGCGCGCTTGGTCATCAGATTTGCCACCTCAATTAATGAGGAGATCTGATGGCCCTTGTTTTTTTTGTATTTTCTAAATTTTCATTTAATCCACTTATTTTATTTTATTCATAGAAATTTCATTTTTAATCAAAAAAATATGAGAATTTCACCAAAAATATTTAAATATTTTTCTCTTCCATCTTCTGAATTAAAATTATTTTTTGGATTAATTTTGGTATTTTTCATGAATTAAATGTTTTTATGCTAATTTTTAATTGTTTAAAAATACTTCTGACTTTTTAAAAATAGTGAAATTTTTTGTCTAAGGTCCTTTGACCTTGTTTGACCTAGGATAAATCCCTTGGCCATTTATTTGGTGTTTTAAAGGGATTTTAGATTTTGACCAAATTAAAATGCATTTTAATTCATTTTAAATTGATTTTTAATTGATTAAATATTTAAAAATTATGTTGAGCCATTTTTATGGTCTTGTGATGTTTGACTTTCTGTTTGGGCCTTGGTCAAGGTTGATTTGACTTTTTTTAGATCGAAACAATTAGATTTAGGGGATTGATGAAATGTACATTTCATCTTCCAAAATGAATGAATGGTTTTGATTTGATGAAATTCCTCCCATGATCAATTTGTGTATCTATCTTCCCCTCCCTCTTCATCTTCATCCCTATTCTTTCCCATTCCCTCATTTGACCAATGAAATCTCTAATGTCTAAAGGCTAATTGATTCATCAATGACCTTGTGTCAAATGAATCAATACAAGTATGACTGAGATAGGTCTCTCCCTTTTGACTTTTATTTTAGTGTGTGGTATATTTTAGGAGTTTGGTTCTTCATACCAAATCTCTAACATGCATTAACACCTAAATTTTTATTGTCCGGCCTCAGGTAGTTGTGACTTCTACATAAGTCCAATTACGATTGCTTAACATAGAGCTAAATTTGACCCTCAAGGCATAGCGTTCTAATAAGTGAGATTATAAGTCTCCCATTCTTCACGGTATTATATGGAGACTTGACCTTTTTTCCTTTTATGGGAGCTAGTGGCATACTTGTTGAATTATCCAAGTTGGAGCCCTTCTCATGGAAGATGTCTTGGTTTAAGGATTCATACTTGTGAATGAATGGTTGAGTCTTCTCCAAAGAATAACTTAGTTAAATAAAAATCACCTCTAACACCACTAACTTTTGACTAACATTTGACTAACTCTTGTTAATATTGATTTACTTTCAATTCATTTGCTATTATGCAATTTAAATTTCATTCCTTTATCATCCATTGCCATTTATATTTCATATAACTTGTTTATGTTTATGTCCTTTTCACTTTGCTCATTTTAGCCATATCTTGTGACTGCGTGTATTTGTTTGTGTGTTTTGATTTTGTTTATGGTCTTAGGACCTTAAAATACCTAATAACAACAAAAACCCTAAAAAAATCTAGTGGACTGTTGAACTTGATCTAAACTTTTGCACTTAGGATTAGGCAACATTCCATATGCTAAAAGGACTTGGCCAATGCCAACATCTTGAGACTGAGCTACTTTAAATTGTGTCTTCATCTGATACAAGACTTGAAAATTTCTTGGGTTCATCTGCTACTCTGTCTTTGTGATTAATTGTTATTTTGATCTTGTGTCTGATGTTTTGTCCTAAGCTGATCAAGGAATATTTCATCTGATACATGGGAAGACAATGAAGATTGTTAGCTATTGAAGTGCTTTCTTGGACGTGGCCATCTTTATTTGATGCCTTGATCTTCATGATGTCTGGATATTAATCATTGCTTACAAATTGTTGCTTGATTAAAGTCCAAAGGAAAATGGGTTTCTATATGACATTCTTGTCTGTTGGATTGCATCCCATTAGTCAGATCTTTTCAACTCTTAACTTTTAAATTTTTGCTTAGGATAGCCTCTTCATCTCCTCCCACTTCTTTAATTTCAAAATCTCTCCCCCTTTTCAAAAACTTCTTTGCTTGTGATTTCAAACTTAGACTTTGTTTTAATGATTAGAAACTTTGTCCTTATTCCATTGAATTTTCAAACTCTTTCTTAAATCAAACTTGTAAATAAACTTAATCATATTGACTTAAAATTTCAAAAGACAAAAAGAACTAACAACTTCATTCAAATTTTTGGCCCTTTGTGCCTTCTCTTATCAACTTTAGTTAAAAGCAATTCACCAACTTATTTGAAATTTTTACCATGAACTATGAGACTTTGATCCCTCATTTTTATGTTGGTATGTAGGCCCAAGACCGAAGGTCTTGTCAAACACAAAAATATAATCAATGAATTCTTTTCTCACCCCCACACTCTATTTTTTCTCAAACATCTTTTATACTAAAACATATGCACACATAAAAAAAAGGTTCCCTAGAAGTACCTATGACACTTTGGGTACTAACACCTTCCCTCTGTGTAACCAACCCCCTTACCTGTAATCTCTGGCATTTTATTAGTTTTGATTTGAAAACTTCTTATCTTTTGGTTTTGTTCGTACTTTTCCCCTTTCCTTTGGAAACAATATAAGCGCGGTGGCGACTCTGGCTTTATTGACATCAAGTTTATCCATAGCTTGATGTTCATGAATTTATCACTACATAAATTAAGTGGCGACTCTGCTGGGGAGTTGTCCTCGGTGGGTTTAACCTACCTTTTTATGTGTATATTTGATGTTTGTATATCATTTGTATGATATAATATGTTTATTGTGCTTGGTGATCTCTATGTGGTGAGATAAGTTCTAACCCGAACTTTGAGTGCAATTAAGATAGGAGGATGGTATAGTCATGTTCAACTTGTGTGGAGTAGTCCTTAACAAGTTGGCTTGAGACCCATCTACTTAGTGGAGACCCTTTTGGAGTTATTGATGTCACACAAGTTATTTGTGGATAGGCATTACTTTCTCTGATTTGGGGTCTGAGAAGCTGAGGGTCGTAGAACATTTAACCCAACTTGGCCTATTTAGGACGTAGTGCGGAGACTGTTCAAGTGTAGACTTGATAACAATTGATACGCGATACTACACTCAGACGAGTTTCTCTAGAGAATATTATGGGTTGATGAGTCAGTCATCCTAACCTATAATATTCGATAGATGGGATTAAGACTCTGGGCACTTTTAGAGAACATGATCTGTAGGTTTTTACCCTTAATACACTCCTTTCGGATGGTTTTTAACCTGACTCCATGCTCGTGACTCACAACAAACACTTTGGTTCTCGGTTGATCCGATCAAGTCTCATCAATATTAATGGAACTTAGGTGTTGATAAGGTGAAAACCATAATCCACCAAAATGGATGATTGATCTTGATGATGACTTGATCCATCCATTGACCTTTGTTTGTGTTTGCCTTGTGTGTGATCCCTTGTGTGCGATTGTTGCATTCATGCATTCATGCACATCATCACATTCATCACAGAAAAGTAAATTTCAAGGAAACTAAGGACTTATTTGCAAATATTTTCAGACTATGGATTATGGAAGAAGGAACACTAAGAAGTACAATTTCAGATGTCCTGACTTGAAAGAGCTAAGAAAGTTGTCATCTTTTATATTAGATCCCTTGGACTTCAAGCAACGTCATGGGAAGCTCTTGTTTGTGTTATCTGCTGATGTGGTTGAAGGACTTATGAGTGTTTTGGTTCAGTTCTATGACCCTTTCTACCGGTGCTTCACTTTTCCTGATTATCAGCTTATGCCTACGTTGGAGGAGTATGCCCGTCTCTTGGGTATGCCCGTATCTGACAAAGTACTTTTTAGTGGACTAGAGGAGATTCCCAGATCTCATGTCATAGTTGAAGCTCTTCATCTGAAGAAGCCTGAGATTGAGGATCATTTGGTGAAGAAAGGAGGTATTCTTGGGTTGACTTCTGAGTTTCTCATTGGAAAAGCTACTGTCTTTGCTCAAGCCGGTAATATGGGTATTTTTTAATCTATCTTTGTTTTTCTCATCTATGGTATAACTTTGTTCCCTGACATTGACAGTTTTGTTGATGTTAATGCCATCAGAATCTTCTTGATTGGGAATCGTGTTCCTACTCTGTTGGGTGACATTTATTTCACTTTGCATTTGAGGAATTCTAAAGGAGGTGGGATTATTGTGTGTTGTATTCCTCTTCTGCACAAGTGGTTTATTTCGCACTTGCCTCAGACGCCTGCTTTTTTGGAGAACAAGCAATGTCTACGGTGGTCTCAGAGACTTACGTCTCTCACTAATGATGATATTGTTTGGTATGATTATGCATTGAGTAGCTTGGATATTATTGATAGTTGTGGAGAGTTCTCTAATGTGCCTCTCATTGGTACACAAGGAGGAATCAACTACAACCCTGCTTTGGCTTGTCGTTAACTTGGGCTCCCCTTGAGAGATAAACCTAATAATACTCAGTTAGAGGGTCTATTCTATCAAGAGGGTAAAGATCCCCAACATTTGAAGCAAAGGATGGTGCATGCTTGGCATAATATGCATAGGAAAGGAAGATCCGAGCTTGGTCCATGCAATTGTGTAACTTTGGAGGCTTACACTATTTGGGTGAATAAGAGAGTTGTGGACCTGAAGATGTTGTATGCTTGTGAAAGACCTATGTCTATGGTCATGGCTGAGCCATCAACTCTCCTTAACCAATATGTAGAGGAGTTGGAAGACGCACTCACCAAGATGAAGCAAGAAAAAGATATATGGGAGGAGCGTTTCCATGCTTTGAGCCGAAAGCATGAAGAGTTGCAGCTTGAGTCAAAATACAAGGATGCGCTTATTGAGATTCTTGAAGACCAGAAGTGAAGAGACAGAGAGAGCCAAAGGGTTTACCTTTCTCTAGCATGCCTCAACCTTCTGGTGCTTAGAAGAAGATTGTTGATCAGCTAGTTCTTGAGAAGGCTCAGACGAAGATTTCCTTTGAGTCCGAGATTCGACGCATTCGAAGGAAGTATGCACCTATAGACAAGTCACCTAGTGTAGTTGCTAAGGGATACTTAGGATGATAGTTTCCTTTTCTCTTGTATTTGTACTTTGGTTTATGAAATTGTACTCAGTGTAATCCTTCCAAATTTTATGAATAAAAAGAGATTTTCTGGTTAATCAAATTGTTATTATTGTTATATGTATATATTTTCAAATAATACCTCATATGTTCCTTGAAATTAAAAACAATAAAAAACATTGCATTTCATGCATCATTTGCATAACAGGTTTTTTTTGCCAAATGTCTTATCAGTTCTTCTTCTGTGCATCGGCCAAGCTGACTCACCGCTATAATACTCGCGCTAATCAACCAAAGAGAATGGAGTATCTAGAGAAAGAGAACCGAGAGTTGAAGGATGAGATCGCCATACTTACGGCGCTAATGGAATCTATGATTGCTGCCCAAAATCAGTCATCACCAACTCCTGCAAGTCTTCCTCCTCAAAGGACTATCATTTCTGAGGTTGCTACTTCAACTGTTCCAGTTGTCGCTTCCAGTCAATTCGTTCCTTCTATGCCTGCTGGATTCCCTTGGGGAATACCGTCAAATGTTATGCCAAAAGGGTATACACCCACATTTGTTTCTCTGTCGACATCTAGCCCGGTCATGTCGGTGTCTCCTCCGATTGTTCACACTCTTCCTCGTGTTGAGGACACTATCTACCACTCTGAGTCGTCTGAGGGTCCAGATGCATATGAGAAGATGGATGAAATGAAAGATCAATTCCTCGAGCTGCACAAAGAGTTGAAGACTCTGAGAGGGAAATATTTGTTTGGGAAGAATGTTATTAAACTCTACTTAGTCCCCAATGTTAAGATCCCGGTGAAATTCAAGGTTCCAGACTTTGAAAAGTACAAATGGAATACTTGTCCGTTGAGCCATATTGTTATGTATGCCAGAAAAATGTCTACTCATACTGATAATGATCAGCTGTTAATTCACTATTTCCAAGACAATTTAACTGGAGTTGCCTTGAGGTGGTACATGGGTTTGGACAGTGCAAGCGTCCGTACTTTCAATGACTTAGACGAGGCCTTTGTCAAGCAGTATAAGTATAATGTGGATATGGCGCCTAATAGAGACCAATTGAGGTCTATGTCTCAAAAGGATAATGAGACATTCAAAGAATATGCCCAGAGATAGAGATAATTGGCTGCTCAGATAAGTCCACCTCTTTAGGAGAAAGAGATGACGAAGATCTTCTTGAAGATGCTAAGTTTGTTTTATTACAAACTATGATTGCAAGTCCCCCCAATGACTTTACCGAAATGGTAAACATGGGGATGAGGCTAGAAGAAGGAATCCGTGAAGGACGTTTGTCTAAAGAAGAGGCATCAGCCAACAAGAAGTATAATGGTGGTTTCTCCAAGAGGAAGGAGGGAGAAACTAATTCAGTGTCAATAGGGAGGCATAAGAGACCTCATGTCAGAAAGAGTTCTCAACCTCGTCAACATTAACATCAAGTTTCCTCAGTAATTCCAGTTTTTTCCAATAATTCTAATCAATTAGTTCCAATTCAGCAACAAAAACATCAACAACTACCGCAACAAAGAACCAACAACAACAACAATAATCACCAACAAAACTTTGAGAGGAAGAAGGTCTCCTTTGACCATATTCCTATGACTTATGCAGAGTTATACCCATCATTGGTCCTCAAGAATCTCATTCAGCCAAGAAATCCTCTGCAAATTCCTGAGCCACTGCCATGGTGGTTCAAGCCTGATCTTCATTGTGCTTTTCACTAGAGAGCCCATGGTCATGATATAGAGAACTGATATCCACTGAAATATGAAGTTCAAAAGCTTATGAAGAGTGGTATGGTGTCCTTTGAGGACATAACGCCAAATGTGAAAGCTAATATGTTTCCTGCTCATGGTAACACTTCTGTCAACATGGTGGATGGTTGTCTAGGGGATTTACGAGTTTTTGATGTGAGACGTATCCGAAGATATCTGGTAGAGATGCATAATACTTTGTATTTAATCAGTGATTGTGAACATGACCATGAGGGTTGTGTAATCTGTAGCGTGAATCCCCGTGGGTGTATGACTTTCAAGAGAGATATCCAAAAGTTGATGGATGAGAATGTAATCCAGACTCAACAGTCGAGGGATATAGGAGATGATGTGAATGTCATTGTACCAGTGTTTAAGACCCATGAGCGGGTAGTTATTCAGTTTGATAGTAGAAACAATAACAATAGGTCGGTATCGCCGTTGGTTATACGATTGGCGGGTCCTATCCCCTACTCATCTGATAAAGTTGTGCCATATCAATATAATGCCACTATGATTGAAAATGGTCAAGAGGTTCCTCTATCGGTTGTAGATTCAAGGGTGAATATCGTAGATATAACAAAGGTGACCTGTAGTGGTCATGTGTTCTGTCCAGTGTTTCTAAAAGAAGTAGAAGATGTTTTCGTGAGTAAGAAAGCAGAGATTCCTGTAACGAATCCAGTTAGTGCTCCAACGTGTCAGTCTGGTGAGTCCAGCAAGTTGAAGACTAACAATGATAATGAGGTGTTAAGGTTAATAAAGAGAAGCGAATTCAATATTGTGGAGCAGCTACTTCAGACGCTGTCAAAGATCTTCGTGTTGTCATTGCTAATGAATTCTGAAGTGCACAGGGAGGCGTTGCAGAAAGTGTTGGAACAAGCCTATGTTGAACATGATGTTACCGTGGATCCGTTTGACCACGTAGTTGCCAACATTACTTCTTGTACTAATTTAAGTTTTTATGATGAAGAGCTTCCCGAGGAAGGCAGAAATCACAATTTGGCATTGCATATTTTAATGAATTACAAGGAGGACACTTTATCCAATGTGTTGGTTCACACTGGGTCATCATTGAATGTGCTTCCAAAACCAACTTTGTCAAGACTCTCTTATCAAGGTTCCCTAATGAGGTATAATGGCATAGTTGTCAAAGTGTTGGACGATTCTCGTACGACCATCATTGGAAAAGTGGACCTTCTAGTGAAGATAGGTCTGAGTGATTTCCAAATTACTTTCCAGGTAATTGATATCCACCTGGCCTGTAGTTGCTTGTTGGGAAGGCCATGGATTCACGAAGCTGGAGTTGTGACGTCTACTCTTCACCAAAAGCTGAAATTTGTGTAGAACGACAAGCTTGTTGTTGTTGGTGGAGAGAAGGCATTATTAGTGAGCCATTTGTCATCTTTCACGTATGTTGATGCTAAGGAGGAGGTTGGAACTCCGTTCCAAGCCTTATCTATTGCTGATGAATTGAAGAAAACTGGGGCACCCATGTCTTCTTTGAAAGATGTGCAATAGGCTATTCATGTTGGCAGTATTGACAAGTGGGGCCGTGTTGTGGAGATCGCTGAGAACAAAAATAGAGTCAGGCTA
The DNA here is from genome assembly GCF_024323335.1 of Lathyrus oleraceus. Lineage (NCBI taxonomy): Eukaryota > Viridiplantae > Streptophyta > Magnoliopsida > Fabales > Fabaceae > Lathyrus > Lathyrus oleraceus. Next base: position 151,491,551 of record NC_066580.1, read on the forward strand.
GGATTTCAACCAGGACCGTCCAACGTCAAATCCAAAGTTATACAACCAATTTTCCGCAGTGGAGGGTTCATTCATGAGAATGATCAACACTCAACTGCCATTATTGAAGACAGTGGTGATGAAGATGAAGCTTGCGTCAACTTTATTGAAAACGTGTGGCTATGGATCTTCTAGATAGTTGTCTAGCTCAGAACTCAAGAGCCAAATTATTGAGATCCCCTCGAGAAGTGTGCATATTTTTTAGATTAGACAACCATCATTAGCTGCATTTAATTCCCCCCGCATGCTTGTCAACTCAAATTTCTGGAATAATAATTATTGTTGTCCCCTTCTTATTTAATATGCTGTCATTTTGCAAGCATTTTGGTTTGGTATATATATTTACCACATTTCTCACTTTCATATTTTTCACTCATAACCTACACAAACACTCTTGTGTTTATTCTCTCTGTAAATTCTTCATCTTCTTAGCAATCTTCATCTTCTACAACAACAAATGGATCCTCAACAATAACAAGTTTAATATTCCCAGCAAATGGATGCTACTAAACAACATGTTGAAGCTCCACAACAGGTTTCAACTCAAACTGCTACAACGTCAATAACTGCATATCAAGAACCTCATGTTCTTGATCGTCCACCCCATATCAATCTTGCCACTCCCTTTGAGAAGTTAGAAGATAGAAGGAAGCTAAAGAGAAGGATAGACAAGAAGCTGAAGAGAGGCCATATTAGAGGCTGAAAAAAAAGCTGTCGTTGAGGCTACTACTGCAGAAGATGAAGTTAAAGCTAAAGATAACGCTGAAGAAGCTGCACGCATAGCTACAGAGGAAGTTGCAAAGACTACTGAGGGTGCTCTGACTCGAGGTGAGTCATCAACATCTGGTCTCGCTCCGTTGGTGCTCAAGACTCTAGAAGAGCTTCAGAAGGAACAACAAGTTGTGAGAGCTAGACTCGACCAACAAGATCAAGTCAACTTCAGCATCCAAGGCTTGCTTACCCAGCTACTTCAGAGGATACTTGATCGGTAAAATAGCAAGTGTACTATTCGCACCAATGTAGTAATAAAATAGGAGTTATCCCGAGTAACGATCTCGAGGACTGCGTAATAAGTACCAATCTTTATAATAATTCAATTGAATAAAAGATCATAAGGGGTTTGATGAGTGTTTTCAAAGATAATAAGAACGAGAAATGAAAATATTAAGCGTATAAAAACTGATTGACCGATATGAGAAAGCATGCTAGGGCCATATGTGTGAATTACTTTGTAATATACTTCTTCCATATCATATAACATCTATTTTGTAATTATTCAAAACCGATTCTCAAGAATTGTTTTCTCTAATTCCTTAGCCGAAAACCATTAACAGTCAATTTCAATCCTAATTCCTTATTTATTCAAATTGATGTTACGAAATATGTAATTGATCAAGAATTAACGGTTAATACGGTTTGATCCTCATTCCTAAGTGATTAAACTAGAGTTTTATTATACAACAAGCGATAAGGCGGTTCGTCCGACCTAAACCTTAACTAGAGATCAGAATTTCATTTGTCCGATAAAATAAAGCATTAAGAACATTGTATAATAATTTGAATTAAGAAAACATCGATGATCAAAAAAACATAGAAAAAGTATTCATATAGTAGCAACTCAGGGACACCCCCATAGCATTGGGGGGTTTGGCTTCTCATAATATTCAAAGACAGTAAGTTACAAATTAGAGACATTATAATTTATTGTTGATGAAGGTTGATCTTCAATCTCTTCCGATCTTGAAGATCTCTTATCCTCTAAACTCCTTGCACGCTCGCTTCTTCTTTCTGTCTCCTTTCTTCTACGATAAAAAAAGTCCCGTTCTCTATGCCAAAATTCAGACTAAATAGCTTCCAAACAACTAAAAACATTGTGAAATACCCAAACTGCCCTCCGGACATACAAACGAGTTAATACACGAAAAATCAGCAAACGGGGCGAAATGGCCAACACGGGCCGAGTCAGGTGACACGGCTGCCCGTGTTGGACTCACTGTAAGTCCAACCTCCAGCCCTTGCTGACACGGGCACCCGTGTCAGCCCCTTGGATTCTGGGTTCCACCAACTCTTTTCTGCACATGTTGACACGGGCCGTGTCAGCTGGCGCGGGCACCCGTGTCAGCCCCCTGTTTTTTGTCTTTTTTCGCTTTGCATGATGTCTTTGACCTCCATTCTTCTGGTACGCACCTTTCAGACTTGTTATTGGACCTGGAAACCAAACAGTACTACACAGAAACGCATAAAATGCGACAAAAAGAGAAGAACTACTAATGCAACATAAAACAAGCGGAAATTTATAAAATGCGATAAACTTAAGAAATCACTAAAATAAAGAGCAAAATGTTACCGATTCTTAAAGATTAAATGTTGGATGGATGATGAAAACTAAGTGTAAATGGTGACCGATCACAACCCCAAACTTATCTTATTGCTTGCCCTCAAGTGATGTAAGAGACATCACGGATGTCAACCATGGATTCTATTCTTTCCACAACATAGCTGATGCTATTTGCAACTTATCTTTCTCCTTCCTGATTAAGTTTCTGGTTTACCCATTCGAACTTGTCCATTATCTTATCATTTTAGAGCATTCTTTTACATGCAAACTTCTTCACACTACTCACCAAATCTCTCGGGATTAAGGTATTTAGCACTCAAGATATCAAGGTATGTAATATCAACTCTTACTTTTTGAATAGATTCTATGTTAACTACACAAACACAGTTCACACACTTTAAGAGGTCTTCTGGGTTGTAACGGGGCTTAGGTACGGTGGGGGAGTAGACAAGAAAATGGATGACAAAAGGTTTTAGAACTCGGCATTCATGTTGTTGTTTTTCTTTGTGCACGAATTATTTTATGGGGTGTCGTCCAATCTTAACTCTTTTTCACTCGAATTTTTCTTTAGAGTGTCACATTAATGCATGAGTCCATGACCTAGGCAAGTGCTTATACTTCATTTCTCAATTATTTTAATTTTTTTCATTTCTTTTCTCTCTTTTGTTCGGTAGAAGCGGATGTTTCTACATAGTTTTTTTTCTTTTCTTTTTCTTGCACTTGCCATTTTTCCAACATTTCTTCTAAGGATTACCATCCCAAACTTATCTTTTTACACAAATTTTACCCTACAACAGTAATGCCGAGCTAGGGTAGGAAGTGTTTGGCTTATGGTTAACATGACGGTTTACACAAACAAGGGGGTACAGGCTCAACGGGGTTAACAACGAATGAATACAACATTATAGATGGCTAGAAAGGCTAAAAGGGTGAAAACAAACAACATGCCTCAGTGTGCGTCTTTGTATTGTGTTGTATCAGTAGAACTTACGCAAAATTAGAGAGATAAAGTCATACCTAAATGCGCTCTTTTGTGTTTGGTTAAGTTGAAACCTCACCATGTTGGATAAGCTTGCAGGCTCCAACCCACTCTTTATGACAGACAACTTCTTTTTCAGCTTGGGCTTACCTTCTCCTCTTTCGATCTAAAGTTTCCAAGTTGCGTCCAACATTTTGTTTCTCAGATGTATCACCTTCCAGGTTGCCTCGGGAGCAAATCCAGGGTTGCGTCTTTCCCTCACTGTTCACTAGTCTATCATTTATCCAGCATAATCCACTTTCATCCGTAACTTAAAAATAAAACAGCCACACAACGAAAAACAAAGTAACACAACAGACACAACTAAAAATAAAATATAAAACAATTAACCCCCCCCCCCCCCAACACTTGAACCAAACATTGACCGCAATTTTTAATGTCAAGATAAGGGGGGAACTTACAATGTTTACTGTGGAGGTGGGGGTGGATACGGATAATGCAACATCATGCGTTGCATCATCGCGTTCATCTCATCCAAAACCGTCCCTTGACGGCGTTGTTCGACTCCGAACCTGGTGAACTCCTCACCTTGCCCAGATTCCTCCGTGCGAAAGTGACCGATCTCATTTTGAATCTAACTCCATTGGTCTTGCGGCATGGAGTAGAACCCTGAAGCTTGAGTCGGTTCCTGCAGTTTCTGGTAAAAAGGCTCCTCGGTGCACCTTCCATATGTTCATCTGCAGGCAAAGAGTCAAAAAGATCTTCGTCCCCCTCATCCAGGTCGGGACAGTCATAAAGCCAGTTGGCTCTGTTAGTAATACTGATGAAATCATAAGCAGGTAAAGCAAGGACATGGACTTTTTGGCAAATAAGAGAATAATAATATTGTTTTACCGCAATCATGCCTTGTTGGATCAACGCGGCCATGTCCAGTTTGTTTTTACCTGGCACCTGTGGAGAGTCAGCCAGTGCAACACCAAATCCAAAATGATCGGCAATCTGTGTAATCATGTCGCCAACCGAAATGTCGCCTAAAGTAGCGCGACCAACTCTACCTAAGTAGTCAGCTGCAAATGCTGCTACGTTGATTGGAGTTTGTGATGCCATACTGTACAGAAAGAATAGCTCCCTTTGGGTGGCGACACCGGTGCTATCTCCGCGACCAAACATGGTGTACACCAAAGCCTTCTATGCGTACCTGAAACACGGGTTATGGATACCCGATGCTTTTGCCCCTTTGGAAACATATTTAGTGTTACCTATTATAGCGGTCCAAAATTCCGTCGGGACAAACGTATCGAGCACCGTTCCAGGGCCTACGATTGGGAGTTTTAAGATGCTCCCTAACTCATCCACAGACACTTCCATATCAGTATTAAATAATCGAAACTGCAATGTACCGTAGTATTCTTTTTCTGTTCCATTCCACCTATTTTTCAGTTTAAATTCAATGGTACTCAGGAATTCAAGCGTAATGCGCGCGAAAGTTGGCGCTTCTAGCTGCATGAATTCTAACATTCCTAAGGTGTGGAACATACGGTGAACCTCAGCTTGCAGTCCCAATTCCTGCAAAGTGTCATTACACATGTACCTGGTGGGGGTTAATTTTCTTTTAAGATGAACCACATACCTCTTTTGGTGCTCCAAGTTTTCGAACATAATGTCGTGCTCATTCGGGGTTCTCCTTGCTCTTTGACGTGGCCGGGATGATTCTGCCACATTTTTTCTTTTTTCTACTCGGCGAGACATATTCTTACCTGCACACAACAAAAATAAACAAGAAATTTAAAAGAGAGATTAGGCAAAAATATTACCGTAGGAAGGTCGAGGGTGGAAAATGGTAGAACTCTTGTGAAGACGGATGGGGAAATGATGGAGATATGAAGTGAAAATAGGGAGCTTTAAGAGAGAAAAATGGAGTTTTTAGGTATTTTTGAGAGAAGGAGAGATGGAGGTGAGAGAATAGGAAGGAGAAGAGGTTAATGAGGAGAGAATGGGTGAGAAAGTGGATTTATTTGAGGAATTTCGGTGGTGGGCCCATGCTCCAACGATAAAAAGTTTCAAAAAAAATCACACTGCGCTAGCTGACACGGCCGTGTCAGCTGACACGGGCGACCGTGTCAGCATACAACACCTCAAGGACATGAGCCGTGTCCGTCCAAAAAACAGCTTATTCAACGTAGTAGCTGACACGGGGCGTGTCACATGACATGTGCACTCGTGTCAGGCCCCTGGAAACCCATTTTTCTGACACTTCCTTGGCACTTCCTGACACGGGCCATGTCAGCTGACACGGGCGCCCGTGTCAGGCCCCTTATTTTTCATTTTCCTTCTTTTGCTTTCTTGAGCTGTGCCCGACTTCTGCTTCCGAATTTTTCAAAGACTTTTTGCGACCGCTATCTTTAACTCCTCTAGCAAACACTGTTCACACCTGCAAGTAAATAACACACAACCAAACAAAGAGAATAATTAGATACAAAAGCGTGAGTTGCCTCCCATGTAGCGCTTCGTTTGACGTCGCTTGGCTCGACGATTGCGCATCCTATCAGACAAGGTGAACAACATCAATTTGGCTCACTTCTTGCTCCACATTGTAAGGCTTCAATCTTTGGCCATTCACTTTAAAAATGTCACCATTGGATGGATTTTTTATTTCGATTGCTCCATGGGGGTATACCTTGTGTACCATAAACGGACCCGACCATTTCGATCTCGGTTTTCCAGAGAACAACTTCATCCTTGAATTAAACAATAGTACCATTTGTCCTTCCCATAATTCCTTCCTTTGGATTCTTCTATCATTCCATTTCTTAGTTTGATCTTTGTAGATTTTTGCATTTTTATACGCCCGGTTCCTAAATTCTTCTAACTCATGGAGTTGAAGGATTCAGGATTCTCCCGCTTTCACAAGATCCAAGTTAAGGAATTTTGAAGCCCACAAAGCTTTGTGTTCAAGCTCCAAGGGTAGGTGACATGCCTTACCACATACCAATTGATACGGGGACATACCAATCGGTGTTTTAAAAGCAGTTCGGTATGCCCAAAGCGCATCATCAAGCTTCCTCGCCCAATCCTTGCGAGAAGCATTAACCGCCTTCTCCAGGATTTATTTCAGCTGCCTATTTCACACTTCAACTTGACCACTTGTGTGCGGGTGGTACAGAGTGGCTATCCGATGTTTTACATTATACTTCAAGAGTAGCTTCTCCATTAGGTGATTTAAGAAGTGAGTTCCTTCATCACTTATTAGAGCTCTTGGCACTCTGAACCTAACAAATATGTTTTCTTTCAGAAACTTAACTACCACTTTTGCATCATTTGTTGGTAGAGCAACTGCTTCTACCCACTTGGATACGTAATCCACCGTCACCAAAATGTAATTCTTTCCAAATGAAGGAGGAAACGATCCCATAAAGTCAATACCCCAAACATCGAAGAGTTCAACTTCCAGCATGGGGTTTTGCGGCATCTGATTTATTTTCGAGATGTTTCCCATCCTTTGATACTTATTGCACTCTTTGATTACTTGCTGAGCATCTTTGAAAAGTGTCGGCCAATATAAGCCTGACTGGAGGACTTTGGCAGCGGTTCTATCACCACTAAAGTGTCCACCATAGTCAGAATCATGATAAGCTTTCAAAACATCCCTCTGTTCTTCTTCGAGAACACATCTTCTGACCAACCCGTCGACTCCTTTCTTGTACAAGAATGGGTCATCCCACAAGTAAAACCTAAAATCATGCACAAACTTTTTCTTTCGGTTAGAGTCAAATTCACTAGGGATCACCCCGCCCACTAGATAGTCTGCAGAGTCTGCGAACCAAGGCATTCCAATAACCGTAAGGATGTGTTCGTCAACAAACTCATCCTTTATTGGACGCTTTTCCTCATTCTCCTCTATGGGGGACATCCGAGAGAGGTGATCTGCCATAGTATTTTCGCACCCACTTTTGTCACGAGTTTCCACATCAAACTCTTGGAGGAGTGGGATCCATCTCAACAGTCTTGGCTTAGAGTCCTGCTTAGAAAATAAATATTTCAAAGCAGCATGGTCAGTATAAACAATGACTCTAGAACCCAATAGATATTGCCTGAATTTATCAAAGGCATAAACGACAACTAGCAACTCCTTTTCGGTAGTCGCGTAGTTCATCTGTGCAGGATTCAAAACATGACTAGCATAATATATGACATGCAACACTTTATCTCTATGTTGCCCAAGAACTGCTCCTACTGCAATGTCACTCGCATCACACATGATCTCAAAAGGTAGAGACCAATCTGGGGCAATAACAATTGGTGCCGTCACCAATTTATTTTTTATAGTTTCAAAAGCAACGACACACTCTTTATCAAAGATGAAAACCTTGTCCTTAATCAACAGGGTAGTTAAGGGTTTATCTATCTTGGAAAAATCTCTTATGAACCTGCGGTAGAAACCCGCATGCCCTAAGAAACTCCTTATACCTTTTTCCTTCATAGGAGGGGGTAGCTTTTCTATTACCTCAATCTTGGCTTGGTCCACTTCTATCCCTTTGTGAGAGATTTTATGACCCAAGACTATTCCTTCTCGCACCATGAAGTGACGCTTCTCCCTGTTGAGAATCAGGTTGGTCTGTTGGCATCTTTCTAACACAAGGGAAAGGTTAGTTAAACAATTATCAAAAGAAAAACCAAATACCGAGAAGTCATCCATGAAGACCTCCATATGCTTTTCGATCATGTCTGCAAAAATGGAAGTCATGCATCTCTGAAATGTGGTTGGTGCATTACATAACCCGAATGGCATTCTTCTGTAAGCAAAAATACCATAGGGGCAAGTAAAAGCTGTCTTCTCTTGATCTTCTGGTGCAACCGCTATCTGATTGTATCCAGAGTATCCATCAAGGAAACAATAGTACTCATGACCCGCCAACCTTTCCAACATCTGATCAATGAATGGTAACGAAAAATGATGCTTTCTGGTTGCCAAATTTAACCTCCTGTAATCGATGCAAACACGTCACCCCGTGACCGTCCTTGTGGGGAGTAACTCATTTTTCTCATTCCTTATAACTATAGTCCCTCCTTTCTTCGGGACCACATGAACAAGACTCACCCAAGAGCTATCAGATATGGGATAAATTAACCCAGTATCTAATAGTTTAACAACCTCTTTCCTAACCACTTCCTTCATTGCAAGATTTAGTCTTCTTTGTGGTTGCACCAATGGTTTATGACCATCCTCCATGAGAATTTTATGCATACACACCGTAGGGCTAATTCCCTTCAAGTCTTCTATCGCCCATCCCATTGCACTTTTTGTCGCATCCGCGAAAAACAACCGGCGGGCTAAAACAAAACAACACAGAGCCGCCACCGTGCGTTATTTATCCCAAAAGAGGGAAAGGAAAAGCTCGAAGTAAACCTGGAAAAGACATGGTCTCGTGACCAAAGAGAATGGGATCGGGAGTCGGTTATGCGAAGGGAAGGTATTAGCACCCCTACGCATCCGTCATACTCGACGGGATCCACGCTCTAAAAGAAAGAAAAGGTTGCTAAAACAAACATCACACACACGCACTGAAACAACACAGGTGGGGGAAAAGAGGAACGAGCTCGCTAGGATATCGCATCCTATGCCTACGTATCTCATCTGGAATGAGAATCAGAGCTACCGTAGTTCGGCTCACGCACGCCAAACAAAACACACACAAACAGGCAAACATGGAACCCGAACGCCAATCGCTGGACTTACATCAGCTTCCGAACCAAACAAACCCACACTGGAAACCAGATGCCACTTGATGGACTTATACCAGACTCCAAGCACACAACAAGAGGATACAGAATGCCAATCGCTGGGCTTACATCCATCTCCTACACACACAAGAACAAACAAGCAACAAGCTACTAAGGAGTCAGGAACTCGAGCCTAGCAACTGTCAAGAAAACACACACAAAAAGAAAAAGGGTGCCCGGAGAGATCTCGCACGACCTCCTGCCTACGTACCTCATCTGGTATGAGGATCAGGGCAACGTAGTTCCCCTAAACAGGGGAGAAACTTCTAACCTAACCAGAGACTAGGAAATGACCAACTAGAAGGGAGACTGACTCGAGCCTAATAGTTATCATGTATTCCACAATGGTCCTAGGTTGAGTTTTCTATCTACTTGCACAGCAGCAAGCTAATCCTAACCAGGCAAAGCAAAGCATGCAAGCATAATCAAAACAAAGCAAACATTCACAATTAGCACACACTATATACAGACAAAGTGGGCTCAAACAAGGGTTAGACTGCCAAAGCAAGTCAACTGTATCAGGGTGATGTTAGCTCTTAACCCTGACATTGAGAGTTAGGGTGAAGCAGATGAAATAGGAAGTGAGGGGTGTGCCTCATAGCTCTTATCCCTGGCCAGGGAGAGCTTTAGACAAAAGAAGTGTGGGTTCAGAAAGTGGGAACCCTTCTACAGTTATGACTCTGACTCAACTGTACAACTGTACAAGGATCTTGGGTTAATATCCACAATGCATCAACACCAGTTGTGTGAGCAGAGGGATGACTCAACAAGAATAGCAGGAGATGGATTGCACATCTCTTGTATCTGCCAATTGTCTTAACAAAGGTCTTTTCCTGCCTGGGGACAAAGATAAACAAGCACAAGCATTGCCTCTTAAGGAGGACTTCAGACAGGTGCCTGGCCAAGTAACAGGCCAGGTCTTCCAGACTACATGAAGTTAGAGAGTTCTACCTCTATTGGTTAAGCAACCAAGCAACAGCAAAAGCAAGTTCAAAAGAACTTAAGCAACTAATGTACCTGAAAACAATCTAACACAATTAGTATTCAACTCAGAAAGTCAAACAGACAATTACAAGTTAACAGTTAACTGTACACAAGCAATGCATCAAGCAAAGCATAAGCCAATGCTCAACACAAATGACTTAGAAGCCACCTACAAAACAAATTCAATGTTAATCAACATCAATCAAATGAGCAACTCAAGCCAAGTGAATTAATTCCTCCATGCCATATGCCTTTGGTCCTGAAAACATCACTCAAACATGAGAAGCAAACCCCTAGGTCAAAGCCCAGGGTCAAAGGGGAATCAAAAATTCAAAAAAGAACATGAAAATTATCAAAAATCAATTTCAATCAAATAAGAATCATGTCCAATTGGTCCCATATTCATATCATTCACCAATTTCATTTCATGAAAGAAATAGGGCAAAGCATGCAATTTCAAAGCTCATTAGACTAAACAGAATGAATCAATCCAAATTCAATCCAAAACAATTCAATAAATCTCCAAACAATTCATGGCTAAACAGCACTCATAACATGATCATCATACCAAATTTCAAGCCAATTGGACAATGGGAAGCAAGTCAATTAAATTCCCTAAGTCAAGTCATGCTCATACAAGTCCAAACAAGGCACAATATCATGCATCAACTTCAAGCAAGCATAAAACAGAGTAGGAACATGATAAATGCACCAAAACAAAACCATGACAAACTTGAAAGTGTCTAGAATCACTCCACAAAATTTCAAGTCCATCCAATACATATCAAGAATTTCACAAATCATTTAAAAACATAACTCACAAAAGGTCCACAATTGGTAAAACAGGGGAGAAAATCTCAATCAAATTGTAAATGCACTCAAAAAATCCACAAAAATTCATGCTCAAACCTAACATCCCTAAGCATCATCATGCAAAATTTAAGCTCATTCCAAGTTCATCTGGCATTTAAATAAAATCAGGAAGTTAGACAAGAAATAGTGTGACACACATTGTCACACCTAGATTCAAATGATCATATCTCACAATCCAGGAATGATAAAATAGCAAACTCAAAGCCAAAATGTTCATTTAGATGTCTATTTTTTGCATGTAAAATTTCAGCTCCGTCCAGTTAAGCATCATCATTTCATGATCAAAACATCAAACAAGGTGCAAGAAAGAACACACCTAAACAAACCCTAGGCCATGTTAAAAACCACACGTGCACAATTTTTTCAAAAATATTCATTAAATTGTAGAGATCATGATGAGAACAACAAAAAAAACCACAGCTCAATTGGATTAATGGTTATGGAGTTATGGAATTTTTTATATGGAAGAAAATAAAAAAATGAAATGGAAGCATGTGAAATCATGTGAACATATGAAGAAAAAAAAGAAAAGGCAAATTCTGGAAATGTCATGGTCAAGAATCGAAGCAGGTGCGGATTTAAAAATGAGGCGCGCGCTAACACCTAAAAGCAAGCCAAACGCGAAAATGAAGATCAAAGCAGCATTCTGGAAAATTTCTCAAATGTTCATCATGTTCTTCACCAAAACCTAGCTTATGAACAATTTCTCACAGAAATCCACAAACCACATATCACTAGAAAGGTCTTTCAATGCACATCAACAATATGACCTTAATTAAACCTAATTCTTCCTAATTTGAGAGATACGATGAAAAACATATTTGTGCATGAAAGTTCAAATCCGCATATCTTCCTTGTTTCTCAACCAAAATCAGTGGTTCAAAGTGCAGATTACTCTACTCTCAAAGATCTATCTAAAGCATCAATTAATTTCAATAATCATTAAAATCGAAATCTGACCTTAAAGAACTTGCAGAAGTTGAATCGTGTGTTTTACGCCTTGTAATGCCAAAACAGATGCTCCTTGATGCTTGAGTTGATGAATGGAACAAGGTTTGTTGCTCAATTGCCTTGGATCTAGCTCAAAACTTGAATTGCCATTGTTGAAGCTCACTTTAACAGTCCACGATTTGGCTTGATTTCTCCAAGATTTTGCTTACTACAGCTTCAATAATGCACATGGATCATGGATTGATGAAGAACAATGCTATGTTTACGCAAATTTTTTGAAGAAAAGTTGAGAGAGAAAGATGAAGATTTTTTGGATTTCTAGATCTAGAATGCAATTCTGTTATGGTTAATCAGAAAACAGTTACAATTTAGCTTACATATGTGATGTTAATGATGCTAGTAATCATGATTAGTGTAATTACAAAGGATTAGTGAAAATGCAAGTTTCATGCTAAATGGCCAATTGACCAATCCACCCTCACTTGTGCAAAACCAATGCAACAGTAAAATTTCTGTTTTGGAGCAAGTTTCAAATGATATTTGTGAGCTAATGCAAGTGGAATGGAGTGAAAACCATGCTTATTTCTCAAAATGCACTTTTTCCCTCCACTTTTCAAAATTGGTTCACTTGAAATATGGACTTTTTATGTGATGAGTTTCCATGAAATATAATGCTTGTTTTGGATAGAGGGGATCAAAAGAATTTTGCTAAAAAAAGTCTCACTCCATTTGGCCTTGTGAATCAAAAGTTATGCAACTTTGAAATTCAACTTTTTTGGACAATGATTTGATCATAACTTGCCAACCGCAAATGAGAAATTCATGTTCTTGGACTTTTTGGAAAGGTGAGAGCAAGATATACAACTTTCATGTTGGACAAAATTTCATTTGAAGCATTTTTGGACATGTAATTTCAAGGAGAAAACCTTTCCATTTTTGGCAATTTTGAATTACAAGTCACTTTCTATTTTTGGAAATTTTTCATCTGACTTTATTTTCTTCATTGTTGATGTTTGAAATGTCAAATGAAACTTGTTTGGACATGAATGAAGTGTCTCTAACCCTCTCCCACCTCCAAATCCATCAGTTGACCTTTGGTTGACTTTTTCTGACTGATAGATGAACTGGCTGTGCACTGATCAAATTGAGCCTCAAACTCCTGATGAAATGGCTCAACCATGAAACCCTAGCTTCCATAAGCTCAATATAATCATATGATGATCCCCCATATCCATTGAAAACCTCATCTCCTTGCCAAGCCCTGATTGGCCCAATACAACTGATTAGGGTTGACCAGAGGTCAAAACCCTGATCCCAAGGTATCTGATCAAGCATAATGAATCTCTTGGTGATGACAAAACCATGATGATGATGATGTACCATTTCAACCAAGATGAAGCTCAACCTCCTTGAGGAACCATGAAACCCTAATTTGAATCACAAACCCTCAGATGATTAGTGATCTATCCAATGAAACCCTAGCTTGCATCTTAACCTCTTTATCTTCTGATCAAGACCCAGGAGGATGACTTGCTCAATGTAGCCACATGATATGCAATATTCTAATGACTAATGACCTAAAAAATGCAATGCAATATGCTAAGCTAGTCCCAAGAGAGGAGGGCAAATTTTGAGGTGTTACAGCTGCCCCTATTCAATCCACTGTGAACCTGTTGATATGAATAGCCTCGGCTTTCAGATGATCAGGATGAAGAGTGATTGAATACCAAGAACAGACGAACAATTTGCACTCCGATGGGAAAATAATTAACAATGCCTGTCAGAATCGGCAAAGAAGCAATCTTGAAGAAAAATCCGTCTGGTACGGAGAAAGTCAGCCTGAATACCGAAACAGAAACGTCGACCTGGATACCAAAATAAATGGTAACGCAGGGATAACCATGGCCTGAATAGCACATCCGCTGGGGATTACTATCTCTTTTTAATGCTTTTCTTGAACCCCGAAAATTTTCTCTTTTTTCGTTTTCTTGAACCCCGAAATTTTCCTTCGCGCAAATGATCCCGGATCACTGCATTTGAACCCCGACATCTTGTTTGCCAAAATAATGAACCCCATTCTCCATTTGAACCCCAGTCGCCTGACGATAACTTGTGATCGCCATTGTGAACCCCGTTCTCCAGAAAATGTCGCAACATTTCCCTTTCTCCATTTGAACCCCGCTCTCCAGAAAATGCCTCAAC